>NW_027488350.1:0-4800 GCF_050908995.1 Andrena cerasifolii | reverse complement strand
AATTTGTATTTAATTTTTAAAATTTTTTTATAAATTTTTTTAAATTTTTTTTTAATTTTTTACAAAAAATTTTTTAAGTTTGTTTATATTTTTAAAATTTAAAAAAAAATTTTTAATCTAAATTTTTTTAAATTTTCTTTACTTTAATTTTTTTTAAATTAAAAAAAAATTAATTTTTTAAAATTATTTCTTTTTATTTCAAAAAACGTTTTTTCAATTTTTTTAAATTTTATTTTTCCTTTATTTTAATCTTTAAATTTTTATTTTTTTTTTTAAATTTTTAGAAAAAAATTTTTAATTTACTTATTTTTTTAAATTTTTATTTTTCTTTTATTTTACTTTTTTATTTTTTTTAAATTTTAAATTTTTTTTTTAAATTTTCTTATTTTTTTTTAAATTTTTTAAATTTTTTTAAAATTTTTTTTAAATTTTTAACAATTTTGTAATTTTTTTTAAATTTTTATTTTTCTTTTATTTTACTTTCTTAATTTTTTTAAAAAAAATTTTGAAATTTTTTTTAAATTTTTTTGAAAATATTTTTTTTAATTCTTAAATTTTTTTTTAAATTTTTATTTAATTTTTTTAATTTTTTTTTAAAAAAAATTTTGAAATTTTTTTAAAATTTTTTTGGAAATATTTTTTTTAATTCTTAAATTTTTTTTTAAATTTTTATTTAATTTTTTTAATTTTTTTAAAAAAAAATTTGAAAATTTTAAAAAATTTTTTGAAAATTTTTTTAAATTTTTTGAAAATTTTTTAAAATTTTTTTATATTTTTTATTTAATTTTTTTTTAATTTTTATTTAATTTTTTAAATTTTTTTATAAATTTTTTTGAAATTTAAAATTTTTTTAATATTTTTAAAATTTTTTTAAAAATTTTTATTTAATTTTTTAAATTTTTTTTATAATTTTTTTTTTAAATTTAAAAATTTTTTTGAAAATTTTTTAAAATTTTTTTAAAATTTTTTTAAAATTTTTTTTTTAATTTTTTTATATTTTTTATTTAATTTTTTTTAAATTTTTATTTAATTTTTAAAATTTTTTTATAATTTTTTTTGAAATTTAAAAATTTTTTGAAAATTTTTTAATATTTTTTAAAATTTTTTTAAAATTTTTTAAAATTTTTTTATATTTTTTTAAAATTTTTGTATATTTTTTTTATTTAAAATTTTTATTATATTTTAAAATTTTTTTACTTTTTTTAATTTTTTTTAAAAAAAATTTTGAAAATTTTTTTGAAAATTTTTGAAAATTTTTTGAAAATTTTTAAAATTTTTTTATTTAATTTTTTTTTAAATTTTTGTTTAATTTTTTAAAATTTTTAATAATTTTTTTTTAAGTTTAAAAATTTTTTGAAAATTTTTTGAAATTTTTTTAAAAATTTTTTGAAATTTTTTAATATTTTTAAAATTTTTTTAAAATTTTTATTTATTTTTTTAAATTTTTTTATAATTTTTTTTTAAATTTAAAATTTTTTTGAAATTTTTTTAAAATTTTTTTGAAAATTTTTTAAAATTTTTTTTAAAATTTTTTTATATTTTTTTTAAATTTGTATTTAATTTTTAAAATTTTTTATAATTTTTTTTTTAAATTTAAAATTTTTTTGAAATTTTTTAAAATTTTTTTGAAAATTTTTTAAAATTTTTTTAAAATTTTTTTTAAATTTTTTTTTTAATTTTTTTATATTTTTTATTTAATTTTTTTAAAATTTTTATTTAATTTTTTAAATTTTTTTATAATTTTTTTTAAATTTTTTTAAAATTTTTTTATATTTTTTTAAAATTTTTGTATATTTTTTTTATTTAAAATTTTTATTGTATTTTAAAATTTTTTTACTTTTTTTAATTTTTTTAAAAAAAAATTTTGAAAATTTTTTTGAAAATTTTTGAAAATTTTTTGAAAATTTTTAAAATTTTTTTATTTAATTTTTTTTTAAATTTTTGTTTAATTTTTTAAAATTTTTAATAATTTTTTTTAAGTTTAAAAATTTTTTGAAAATTTTTTGAAAATTTTTTAAAAATTTTTTGAAAATTTTGAAAAATTTTTTTTAATTTTTTTATATTTTTTAATTTTTTTTTAATTTTTATTTAATTTTTTTAATTTTGTTAAAATTTAAAAATTTTTTTATTTTTTTTTAATTTTTTACAAATTTTTTAAAAATTTTTTTATATTTTTTAAAATTAAAAAAAAATTCTATATTTTTTATTTTATTTTAATTTTAAAATTTTTTTATTTATTTTTGTTTTAAATTATTATTTTTTTTAATTTTTATTTGTTTATTTTTTTTTAATTTCTTTAATTTTTCTTTTAAATTTTTGTATATTTTTTTTATTTTAATTTTTTTTTATATTTTAAAATTTTTTTACTTTAATTTTTTTTTATTTTTTCTTGAAAATTTGTTTTAATTTTTTAAAATTTTTTTAAAATTTTTTTTAAAAAAATTGTTTTAATTTTTTAACAATTTTTTAAATTTCTTTTTAATTTTTATTTTTCTTTTATTTTACTTTTTTAATTTTTTAAATTTTAATTTTTTTTTAATTTTCTTATAATTTTTTTTTAAATTTTTAAAATTTTTACAATTTTTTTTTTAAATTTTTTAATTTTTTTTCAATTTTTTTAAAAATTTTTTATTTAATTTTTTAAAATTTAAAAATTTTTTAAAATTTTTTTTATATTTAATTTTTTTTTCAATTTTTAAAAAAAAAATTTAAATTTTTTTCAAATTATTTAAAAATTTTTAAATTTTTTTAAAATTTTTTTAAAAATTTTTTCTTAAAAAAATTGTTTTAATTTTTTAACAATTTAATTTTTTTTTAATTTTCTTATATTTTTTATTTAATTTTTTTTAAATTTTTATTTAATTTTTTAAATTTTTTTATAAATTTTATTTGAAATTTAAAAATTTTTTGAAAATTTTTTAATATTTTTAAAATTTTTTTTTAAATTTTTATTTAATTTTTTAAATTTTTTTATAATTTTTTTTAAATTTAAAATTTTTTTGAAATTTTTTTAAAATTTTTTTGAAAATTTTTTTAAATTTTTTTTAAATTTTTTTTATATTTTTTTTAAATTTGTATTTAATTTTTAAAATTTTTTTATAAATTTTTTTAAATTTTTTTTTAATTTTTTACAAAAAAGTTTTTAATTTTGTTTATATTTTTAAAATTTAAAAAAAATTTTTAATCTAAATTTTTTTAAATTTTCTTTACTTTAATTTTTTTTAAATTTAAAAAAAATTAATTTTTTTAAAATTATTTCTTTTTATTTCAAAAAACGTTTTTTCAATTTTTTTAAATTTTATTTTTCCTTTATTTTAATCTTTAAATTTTTATTTTTTTTTTAAATTTTTAGAAAAAAATTTTTAATTTACTTATTTTTTTAAATTTTTATTTTTCTTTTATTTTACTTTTTTATTTTTTTTAAATTTTAAATTTTTTTTTTAAATTTTCTTATTTTTTTTTTAAATTTTTTAAATTTTTTAAAATTTTTTTTAAATTTTTAACAATTTTTGAATTTTTTTTTATTTTTATTTTTCTTTTATTTTACTTTCTTAATTTTTTTAAATTTTAAATTTTTTTTAATTTTCTTATATTTTTTATTTAATTTTTTTAAAATTTTTATTTAATTTTATAAATTTTTTTATAAATTTTTTTTAAATTTTAAATTTTTTAAAATTTTTTTTTAATTTTTTACAAAAAATTTTTTAATTTTGTTTATATTTTTAAAATTTAAAAAAAAAATTTAAACTAAATTTTTTAAATTTTCTTTACTTTAATTTTTTTTAAATTTAAAAAAAATTAATTTTTTTAAAATTATTTCTTTTTATTTCAAAAAACGTTTTTTAAATTTTTTTAAATTTTATTTTTCCTTTATTTTAATCTTTAAATTTTTAATTTTTTTTTAAATTTTTAGAAAAAAATTTTTAATTTACTTATTTTTTTAAATTTTTATTTTTCTTTTATTTTACTTTTTTATTTTTTTTAAATTTTAAATTTTTTTTTAAATTTTCTTATTTTTTTTTTAAATTTTTTAAATTTTTTAAATTTTTTTTTAAATTTTTAACAATTTTGTAATTTTTTTTAAATTTTTATTTAACTTTTTTTATTTTTTTTTAATTTTTTAAAAAAAATTTTGAAAATTTTTTTGAAAATTTTTGAAAATTTTTTGAAAATTTTTAAAATTTTTTTATTTAATTTTTTTTTAAATTTTTGTTTAATTTTTTAAAATTTTTAATAATTTTTTTTTAAGTTTAAAAATTTTTTGAAAATTTTTTGAAAATTTTTTAAAAATTTTTTGAAAATTTTGAAAATTTTTTTTTAATTTTTTTATATTTTTTAATTTTTTTTAATTTTTATTTAATTTTTTTAATTTTGTTAAAATTTAAATTTTTTTTTATTTTTTTTTAATTTTTTACAAATTTTTTAAAAATTTTTTTATATTTTTTAAAATTAAAAAAAAATTCTATATTTTTTATTTTATTTTAATTTTAAAATTTTTTTATTTATTTTTGTTTTAAATTATTATTTTTTTTAATTTTTATTTGTTTATTTTTTTTTAATTTCTTTAATTTTTCTTTTAAATTTTTGTATATTTTTTTATTTTAATTTTTTTTTATATTTTAAAATTTTTTTACTTTAATTTTTTTTTATTTTTTCTTGAAAATTTGTTTTAATTTTTTAAAATTTTTTTAAATTTTTTTTAAAAAAATTGTTTTAATTTTTTAACAATTTTTTAAATTTCTTTTTAATTTTTATTTCTCTTTTATTTTACTTTTTTAATTTTTTAAATTTTAATTTTTT
>NW_027488349.1:0-4967 GCF_050908995.1 Andrena cerasifolii | reverse complement strand
AAAAAACGTTTTTTTAATTTTTTTAAATTTTATTTTTCCTTTATTATAATCTTTAAATTTTTTAATTTTTTTAAAAATTTTTTTATTTTTTTTTAATTTTTATTTGTTTATTTTTTTTTAATTTTTTTAATTTTTTTTTTAAATTTCTGTATATTTTTTTTTATTTAATTTTTTTTTATATTTTAAAATTTTTTTATTTTTTTTTAATTTTTTTTAAAAAAAATTGAAAATTTTTCAAAAATTTTTTGAAATTTTTTTTATATTTTTTATTTAATTTTTTTAAAATTTTTATTTAATTTTTTAAATTTTTTTATAAATTTTTTTTAAATTTAAAATTTTTTTTTTAATTTTAAAAAAAAAATTTTAATTTTTTTAAAATTATCTCTTTTTATTTCAAAAAACCGTTTTTTTAATTTTTTGAAATTTTATTTTTCCTTTATTTTAATCTTTAAATTTTTTAATTTTTTTTATTTTTTTTAAATTTTTATTTGTTTATTTTTTTTAATTTTTATATTTTTTTTTTAAATTTTTGTATATTTTTTTTTATTTAATTTTTTTTTATATTTTAAATTTTTTTTATTTTTTTTAATTTTTTTTAAAAAAAATTTGAAAATTTTTTAAAAATTTTTTGAAATTTTTTTTATATTTTTTATTTAATTTTTTTTTAAATTTTTATTTAATTTTTTAAATTTTCTTAAAATTTTTTTAGAAATTTAAAAATTTTTTGAAATTTTTTTAACTTTTTTTTTAAATTTTTAAAAAAAAATTTAAATCTAAATTTTTTAAAAATTTTCTTTACTTTAATTTTTTTTAAATTTAAAAAAAATTTAATTTTTTCAAAATTATTTCTTTTTATTTCAAAAAATGTTTTTTATATTTTTTTAAATTTTTTTTTATATTTTTTATTTAATTTTTTTTTAATTTTTATTGATTTTTTTATATATTTTTTAAAAAATTAGTTTTAATTTTTTAACAATTTTTAAATTTTTTTTAAATTTTTATTTTTTTATTTTACTTTTTTAATTTTTTTAAATTTTAAATGTTTTTTTTAATTTTCTTATAATTTTTTTTTTAAATCTTTAAATTTTTTAAATTTTTTTTAAAATTTTTTTTAAATTTTTATTTACCTTTTTTTATTTTTTTAATTTTTAAAATTTTTTTTGAAAATTTTTGAAAATTTTTTTAAAATTTTTTTTATATTTTTTATTTAATTTTTTTTATATTTTTTATTTAATTTTATTTTAAATTTTTATTTAATTTTTTAAATTTTTTTATAAATTTCTTTAAATTTAAAAATTTTTTTTAAATTTTTTTTTAATTTTTTACAAATTTTTTTTTAATTTTGTTTATATTTTTAAAATTTAAAAAAAAATTTAAATCTAATTTTTTTTTAAATTTTATTTACTTTAATTTTTTTTTAAATTTAAAAAAAGAATTTTAATTTTTTTAAAATTATTTCTTTTTATTCCAAAAAACGTTTTTTTAATTTTTTTAAATTTTATTTTTCCTTTATTATAATCTTTAAATTTTTTAATTTTTTTAAAAATTTTTTTATTTTTTTTTAATTTTTATTTGTTTATTTTTTTTTAATTTTTTTAATTTTTTTTTTAAATTTCTGTATATTTTTTTTTATTTAATTTTTTTTTATATTTTAAAATTTTTTTATTTTTTTTTAATTTTTTTTAAAAAAAATTGAAAATTTTTCAAAAATTTTTTGAAATTTTTTTTATATTTTTTATTTAATTTTTTTAAAATTTTTATTTAATTTTTTAAATTTTCTTTAAATTTTTTTTTTAAATTTAAAAATTTTTTGAAATTTTTTTAACTTTTTTTTTAAATTTTTTAAAAAAAATTTTAAATCTAAATTTTTTAAAAATTTTCTTTACTTTAATTTTTTTTAAATTTAAAAAAATTTAATTTTTTTAAAATTATTTCTTTTTATTTCAAAAAATGTTTTTTTATATTTTTTTTAATTTTTTTTTATATTTTTTATTTAATTTTTTTTTAATTTTTATTGAATATTTTTATATTTTTTAAAAAATTAGTTTTAATTTTTTAACAATTTTTAAATTTTTTTAAAATTTTTATTTTTTTATTTTACTTTTTTAATTTTTTTAAATTTTAAATGTTTTTTTTAATTTTCTTATAATTTTTTTTTTAAATCTTTAAATTTTTTAAATTTTTTTAAAATTTTTTTTAAATTTTTAAAAAATTTTTTGAAAATTTTTTTAAATTTTTTTGAAAATTTAAAAAATTTTTTTTTTAATTTTTTAAAATTTTTTTTAAATTTTTACTTACCTTTTTTTATTTTTTTAATTTTTAAAAATTTTTTTGAAAATTTTTGAAAATTTTTTTAAAATTTTTTTTATATTTTTTATTTAATTTTTTTTATATTTTTTATTTAATTTTTTTTATATTTTTTATTTAATTTTTTTTATATTTTTTATTTAATTTTTTTATATTTTTTATTTAATTTTATTTTAAATTTTTATTTAATTTTTTAAATTTTTTTATAAATTTTTTTTAAATTTAAAATTTTTTTTTTAATCTTAAAAAAAAAATTTTAATTTTTTTAAAATTATCTCTTTTTATTTCAAAAAACGTTTTTTTAATTTTTTGAAATTTTATTTTTCCTTTATTTTAATCTTTAAATTTTTTAATTTTTTTTATTTTTTTTTAAATTTTTATTTGTTTATTTTTTTTTTAATTTTTATATTTTTTTTTAAATTTTTGTATATTTTTTTTTATTTATTTTTTTTTTATATTTTAAAATTTTTTTATTTTTTTTAATTTTTTTTAAAAAAAATTTGAAAATTTTTTAAAAATTTTTTGAAATTTTTTTTATATTTTTTATTTAATTTTTTTTAAATTTTTATTTAATTTTTTAAATTTTCTTTAAATTTTTTTAGAAATTTAAAAATTTTTTGAAATTTTTTAACTTTTTTTTTTAATTTTTTTAAAAAAAAATTTAAATCTAAATTTTTTAAAAATTTTCTTTACTTTAATTTTTTTTAAATTTAAAAAAAATTTAATTTTTTCAAAATTATTTCTTTTTATTTCAAAAAATGTTTTTTATATTTTTTTAAATTTTTTTTTATATTTTTTATTTAATTTTTTTTTAATTTTTATTGAATTTTTTTATATTTTTTAAAAAATTAGTTTTAATTTTTTAACAATTTTTAAATTTTTTTTAAATTTTTATTTTTTTATTTTACTTTTTTAATTTTTTTAAATTTTAAATGTTTTTTTTAATTTTCTTATAATTTTTTTTTTAAATCTTTAAATTTTTAAAATTTTTTTAAAATTTTTTTTTAAATTTTTAAAAAATTTTTTGAAAATTTTTTAAATTTTTTTTGAAAATTTAAAAAATTTTTTTTTTAATTTTTTAAAATTTTTTTAAAATTTTTATTTACCTTTTTTTATTTTTTAATTTTTAAAAATATTTTAGAAAATTTTTGAAAATTTTTTTAAATTTTTTTTTATATTTTTTATTTAATTTTTTTTATATTTTTTATTTAATTTCTTTTATATTTTTTATTTAATTTTATTTTAAATTTTTATTTAATTTTTTAAATTTTTTTATAAATTTTTTTTAAATTTAAAATTATCTCTTTTTATTTCAAAAAACGTTTTTTTAATTTTTTGAAATTTTATTTTTCCTTTATTTTAATCTTTAAATTTTTTAATTTTTTTTATTTTTTTTAAATTTTTATTTGTTTATTTTTTTTTTAAATTTTTGTATATTTTTTTTTATTTAATTTTTTTTTATATTTTAAATTTTTTTTATTTTTTTAATTTTTTTTTAAAAAATTTGAAAATTTTTTAAAATTTTTTGAAATTTTTTATATAGTTTTTATTTAATTTTTTTTTAAATTTTTATTTAATTTTTTAAATTTTCTTTAAATTTTTTTAGAAATTTAAAAATTTTTTGAAATTTTTTTAACTTTTTTTTTAAATTTTTTAAAAAAAATTTAAATCTAAATTTTTTAAAATTTTCTTTACTTTAATTTTTTTTAAATTTAAAAAAATTTAATTTTTCAAAATTATTTCTTTTTATTTCAAAAATGTTTTTTATATTTTTTTAAATTTATTTATATTTTTTATTTATTTTTTTTTAATTTTTATTGAATTTTTTATATTTTTTAAAAATTAGTTTTAATTTTTTAACAATTTTTAAATTTTTTTTAAATTATTATTTTTTTATTTTACTTTTTTAATTTTTTTAAATTTTAAATGTTTTTTTTAATTTTCTTATAATTTTTTTTTTAAATCTTTAAATTTTTTAAATTTTTTTAAAATTTTTTTTAAAATTTTTAAAAAATTTTTGAAAATTTTTTTAAATTTTTTTGAAAATTTAAAAAATTTTTTTTTTAATTTTTTAAAATTTTTTAAAAATTTTTATTTACTTTTTTTTATTTTTTTAATTTTTAAAAATTTTTTGAAAATTTTTGAAAATTTTTGAAAAATTTTTTTTATATTTTTTATTTAATTTTTTTTATTTTTTTATTAATTTTATTTTAAATTTTTATTTAATTTTTTAATTTTTTTATAAATTTTTTTTTAAATTTAATTTTTTTAAATTTTTTTTTAATTTTTTACAAATTTTTTTTAATTTTGTTTATATTTTTAAATTTAAAAAAAAATTTAAATCTAATTTTTTTTTATTTTTTTTTAAATTTAAAAAAGAATTTTAATTTTTTTAAAATTATTTCTTTTTATTCCAAAAACGTTTTTTTTATTTTTTTAAATTTTATTTTTCCTTTATTATAATCTTTAAATTTTTTAATTTTTTTAAAATTTTTTTATTTTTTTTAATTTTTATTTGTTTATTTTTTTAATTTTTTTTTTAAATTTCTGTATATTTTTTTTTATTTAATTTTTTTTTATATTTTAAAATTTTTTTATTTTTTTTAATTTTTTTTAAAAAATTGAAAATTTTTCAAAATTTTTGAAATTTATACTCATAG
>NW_027488348.1:0-4978 GCF_050908995.1 Andrena cerasifolii | reverse complement strand
TTGTTCGTTTGTTCGTTTGTTCGTTTGTTCTTTTGTTCGTTTGTTCGTTGGTTCGTTGGTTCGTTGGTTCGTTGGTTCGTTGGGTCGTTGGTTCGTTGGTTCGTTGTTTCGTTGTTTCGTTGTTTCGTTGGTTCGTTGGTTCGTTGGTTCGTTGGTTCGTTGGTTCGTTGGTTCGTTGGTTCGTTGGTTCGTTGGTTCGTTGGTTCGTTGGTTCGTTGGTTCGTTGGGTCGTTGGTTCGTTGGTTCGTTGTTTCGTTGTTTCGTTGTTTCGTTGTTTCGTTGGTTCGTTGGTTCGTTGGTTCGTTGGTTCGTTGGTTCGTTGGTTCGTTGTTTCGTTGTTTCGTTTGTTTCTTTGTCTCTTTGTTCGTTTGTTCGTTTGTTCGTTTGTTCGTTTGTTCGTTTGTTCGCTTGTTCGCTTGTTCGATTGTTCGTTTGTTCGTTTGTTCGTTTGTTCGTTTGTTCGTTTGTTCGTTTGTTCGTTTGTTCGTTTGTTCGTTTGTTCGTTTGTTCGTTTGTTCGTTTGTTCGTTTGTTCGTTTGTTCGTTTGTTCGTTTGTTCGTTTGTTCGTTTGTTCGTTTGTTCTTTTGTTCGTTGGTTCGTTGGTTCGTTGGTTCGTTGGTTCGTTGGTTCGTTGGTTCGTTGGTTCGTTGGTTCGTTGGTTCGTTGGTTCGTTGGTTCGTTGTTTCGTTGTTTCGTTGGTCGTTGTTTCGTTGTTTCGTTGGTTCGTTGGTTCGTTGGTTCGTTGGTTCGTTGGTTCGTTGGTTCGTTGGTTCGTTGGTTCGTTGGTTCGTTGGTTCGTTGGTTCGTTGGTTCGTTGGTTCGTTGGTTCGTTGGTTTCGTTGGTTCGTTGGTTCGTTGGTTCGTTGGTTCGTTGGTTCGTTGGTTCGTTGGTTCGTTGGTTCGTTGGTTCGTTGGTTCGTTGGTTCGTTGGTTCGTTGGTTCGTTGGTTCGTTGGTTCGTTGTTTCGTTGTTTCGTTGTTTCGTTGTTTCGTTGTTTCGTTGTTTCGTTGTTTCGTTGTTTCGTTGTTTCGTTGTTTCGTTGTTTCGTTGTTTCGTTGTTTCGTTGTTTCGTTGTTTCGTTGTTTCGTTGTTTCGTTGGTTCGTTGGTTCGTTGGTTCGTTGGTTCGTTGGTTCGTTGGTTCGTTGGTTCGTTGGTTCGTTGGTTCGTTGGTTCGTTGGTTCGTTGGTTCGTTGGTTCGTTGGTTCGTTGGTTCGTTGGTTCGTTGGTTCGTTGGTTCGTTGGTTCGTTGTTTCGTTGTTTTCGTTGTTTCGTTGTTTCGTTGTTTCGTTGTTTCGTTGTTTCGTTGTTTCGTTGTTTCGTTGTTTCGTTGTTTCGTTGTTTCGTTGTTTCGTTGTTTCGTTGTTTCGTTGTTTCGTTGTTTCGTTGTTTCGTTGTTTCGTTGTTTCGTTGTTTCGTTGTTTCGTTGTTTCGTTGTTTCGTTGTTTCGTTGTTTCGTTGTTTCGTTGTTTCGTTGTTTCGTTGTTTCGTTGTTTCGTTGTTTCGTTGTTTCGTTGTTTCGTTGTTTCGTTGTTTCGTTGTTTCGTTGTTTCGTTGTTTCGTTGTTTCGTTGTTTCGTTGTTTCGTTGTTTCGTTGTTTCGTTGTTTCGTTGTTTCGTTGTTTCGTTGTTTCGTTGTTTCGTTGTTTCGTTGTTTCGTTGTTTCGTTGTTTCGTTGTTTCGTTGTTTCGTTGTTTCGTTGTTTCGTTGTTTCGTTGTTTCGTTGTTTCGTTGTTTCGTTGTTTCGTTGTTTCGTTGTTTCGTTGTTTCGTTGTTTCGTTGTTTTTCGTTGTTTCGTTGTTTCGTTGTTTCGTTGTTTCGTTGTTTCGTTGTTTCGTTGTTTCGTTGTTTCGTTGTTTCGTTGTTTCGTTGTTTCGTTGTTTCGTTGTTTCGTTGTTTCGTTGTTTCGTTGTTTCGTTGTTTCGTTGTTTCGTTGTTTCGTTGTTTCGTTGTTTCGTTGTTTCGTTGTTTCGTTGTTTCGTTGTTTCGTTGTTTCGTTGTTTCGTTGTTTCGTTGTTTCGTTGTTTCGTTGTTTCGTTGTTTCGTTGTTTCGTTGTTTCGTTGTTTCGTTGTTTCGTTGTTTCGTTGTTTCGTTGTTTCGTTGTTTCGTTGTTTCGTTGGTTCGTGGTTTCGTTGGTTCGTTGGTTCGTTGGTTCGTTGGTTCGTTGGTTCGTTGGTTCGTTGGTTCGTTGGTTCGTTGGTTCGTTGGTTCGTTGGTTCGTTGGTTCGTTGGTTCGTTGGTTCGTTGGTTCGTTGTTTCGTTGGTTCTTTTGTTTCCTTGTCTCTTTGTTCGTTGTTTCGTTGTTTCGTTGGTTCTTTTGTTTCCTTGTCTCTTTGTTCGTTGTTTCGTTTGTTCGTTTGTTCGTTTGTTCGTTGGTTCGTTGGTTCGTTTGTTCGTTTGTTCGTTTGTTCGTTTGTTCGTTTGTTCGTTTGTTCGTTTGTTCGTTTGTTCGTTTGTTCGTTGGTTCGTTGGTTCGTTGGTTCGTTTGTTCGTTGGTTCGTTGGTTCGTTGGTTCGTTGGTTCGTTGGTTCGTTTGTTCGTTTGGTCGTTTGTTCTTTGGTTCGTTGGTTCGTTGGTTCGTTGGTTCGTTGGTTCGTTGGTTCGTTGGTTCGTTGGTTCGTTGGTTCGTTGGTTCGTTGGTTCGTTGTTTCGTTGGTTCTTTTGTTTCCTTGTCTCTTTGTTCGTTGTTTCGTTGTTTCTTTGGTTCTTTTGTTTCCTTGTCTCTTTGTTCGTTTGTTCGTTTGTTCGTTTGTTCTTTTGTTCGTTTGTTCGTTGGTTCGTTGTTTCGTTGTTTCGTTGTTTCGTTGTTTCGTTGTTTCGTTTTTTCGTTGTTTCGTTCTTTCGTTGTTTCGTTGTTTCGTTGTTTCGTTGTTTCGTTGTTTCGTTGTTTCGTTGTTTCGTTTGTTTCTTTGTCTCTTTGTTCGTTTGTTCGTTTGTTCGTTTGTTCGTTTGTTCGCTTGTTCGTTTGTTCGTTTGTTCGATTGTTCGTTTGTTCGTTTGTTCGTTTGTTCGTTTGTTCGTTTGTTCGTTTGTTCGTTTGTTCGTTTGTTCGTTTGTTCGTTTGTTCGTTTGTTCTTTTGTTCGTTGGTTCGTTGGTTCGTTGGTTCGTTGGTTCGTTGGTTCGTTGGTTCGTTGGTTCGTTGGTTCGTTGGTTCGTTGGTTCGTTGGTTCGTTGGTTCGTTGTTTCGTTGTTTCCTTGTTTCGTTGTTTCGTTGTTTCGTTGTTTCGTTGTTTCGTTTTTTCGTTGGTTCGTTGGTTCGTTGGTTCGTTGGTTCGTTGGTTCGTTGGTTCGTTGGTTCGTTGGTTCGTTTGTTCGTTTGTTCGTTTGTTCTTTTGTTCGTTTGTTCGTTGGTTCGTTGGTTCGTTGGTTCGTTGGTTCGTTGGTTCGTTGGGTCGTTGGTTCGTTGGTTCGTTGTTTCGTTGTTTCGTTGTTTCGTTGGTTCGTTGGTTCGTTGGTTCGTTGGTTCGTTGGTTCGTTGGTTCGTTGGTTCGTTGGTTCGTTGGTTCGTTGGTTCGTTGGTTCGTTGGTTCGTTGGTTCGTTGGTTCGTTGGATCGTTGGTTCGTTTGTTCGTTTGTTCGTTTGTTCGTTTGTTCGTTTGTTCGTTTGTTCGTTTGTTCGTTTGTTCGTTTGTTCGTTTGTTCGTTTGTTCGTTGGTTCGTTGGTTCGTTTGTTCGTTGGTTCGTTTGTTCGTTTGTTCGTTTGTTCGTTTGTTCGTTTGTTCGTTGGTTCGTTGGTTCGTTGGTTCGTTGGTTCGTTGGGTCGTTGGTTCGTTGGTTCGTTGGTTCGTTGGTTCGTTGGTTCGTTGGTTCGTTGTTTCGTTGTTTCCTTGTTTCGTTGTTTCCTTGTTTCGTTGTTTCGTTGTTTCGTTGTTTCGTTGTTTCGTTTTTTCGTTGGTTCGTTGGTTCGTTGGTTCGTTGGTTCGTTGGTTCGTTGGTTCGTTGGTTCGTTGGTTCGTTTGTTCGTTTGTTCGTTTGTTCGTTTGTTCGTTGGTTCGTTGGTTCGTTGGTTCGTTTGTTCGCTGGCTCGTTGGTTCGTTGGTTCGTTGGTTCGTTGGTTCGTTGGTTCGTTGGTTCGTTGGTTCGTTGGTTCGTTGGTTCGTTGGTTCGTTGGTTCGTTGGTTCGTTGGTTCGTTGGTTCGTTGGTTCGTTGGTTCGTTGGTTCGTTGTTTCGTTGTTTCGTTGTTTCGTTGTTTCGTTGTTTCGTTGTTTCGTTGTTTCGTTGTTTCGTTGTTTCGTTGTTTCGTTGTTTCGTTGTTTCGTTTTTTCGTTGTTTCGTTCTTTCGTTGTTTCGTTCTTTCGTTGTTTCGTTGTTTCGTTGTTTCGTTGTTTCGTTTGTTTCTTTGTCTCTTTGTTCGTTTGTTCGTTTGTTCGTTTGTTCGTTTGTTCGCTTGTTCGTTTGTTCGATTGTTCGTTTGTTCGTTTGTTCGTTTGTTCGTTTGTTCGTTTGTTCGTTTGTTCGTTTGTTCGTTTGTTCGTTTGTTCGTTTGTTCGTTTGTTCGTTTGTTCGTTTGTTCGTTTGTTCTTTTGTTCGTTGGTTCGTTGGTTCGTTGGTTCGTTGGTTCGTTGGTTCGTTGGTTCGTTGGTTCGTTGGTTCGTTGGTTCGTTGGTTCGTTGGTTCGTTGGTTCGTTGGTTCGTTGGTTCGTTGGTTCGTTGGTTCGTTGGTTCGTTGGTTCGTTGGTTCGTTGGTTCGTTGGTTCGTTGGTTCGTTGGTTCGTTGTTTCGTTGGTTCTTTTGTTTCCTTGTCTCTTTGTTCGTTGTTTCGTTGTTTCGTTGGTTCTTTTGTTTCCTTGTCTCTTTGTTCGTTGTTTCGTTGTTTCGTTGGTTCTTTTGTTTCCTTGTCTCTTTGTTCGTTTGTTCGTTTGTTCGTTTGTTATTTTGTTCGTTTGTTCGTTGGTTCGTTGGTTCGTTGGTTCGTTGGTTCGTTGGTTCGTTGGTTCGTTTGTTCGTTTGTTCGTTTGTTCTTTTGTTCTTTTGTTCG
>NW_027488347.1:0-5166 GCF_050908995.1 Andrena cerasifolii | reverse complement strand
TTGGCCAGTCCAAGGACACCGCCTGCTAACAGCTGGCCAGGCCCGGGGACGGCACTAGGTCCGTACCTCCGGGTAAGAACTGACCGGGCTTGCGGCGGGCCTGACGCACACACATTCGAAAATGGATTGGTTGCGGCCCGATACCGTCAGAGTACCGTCGCGCAGCCGGTCGGGCGGCCGAGGGTCTGTCGCGTGCTCTGGGAGCAACGAAACAGGCAACCGCTCGGGCCGTAGACCGACACGCAACGGGTCGCGACGTTCTACTAGGGGAGAAGTGCACGACTACGTGGCCGGAACATTCACCGCCGGTGGTGTACCCTCGCTAATGGACCACGAAAGTCCACCCGGAGTATCGCGCACCGACGGGAGCCAGCCTCGTCGACGATGAATCTCCCCATTCGATCTTTTGGGTTTCTCAGGTTTACCCCTGAACGGTTTCACGTACTCTTGAACTCTCTCTTCAAAGTTCTTTTCAACTTTCCCTCACGGTACTTGTTCGCTATCGGTCTCGTGGTTGTATTTAGCCTTAGATGGAGTTTACCACCCACTTAGGGTTGCACTCTCAAGCAACCCGACTCTATGGAGAGATCCTCCCGAAACGCGTACCGGTCGCTACGGGCCTGGCACCCTCTGCGGGTAAGTGGCCCCATTCAAGATGGACTTGGACGCGGTGCGACGTCACGGGATAAACGGATCCTCCTGAACACTACAATTCCCTGCGGCGGAACCGCGGGATTCAGTGCTGGGCTAATTCCTGTTCGCTCGCCGCTACTAAGGAAATCCTTGTTAGTTTCTTTTCCTCCGCTTAGTAATATGCTTAAATTCAGCGGGTAATCTCGCCTACTCTGAGGTCGTCAATCATTTTATATATTAATTAGGTGCCACCAGAGAAAAAACCTGAGACCGCGAAGCGGAGAGAAGATATTATATTATAAATCGTGCTCCCTCTCTCTCTTTTGGATATTTTACCTCGAGCGGGCATCCCGGCGGGAGTACGGGGGTGTGTGGGCGTAGTGCGTTGACACCGACGACGGGGCCGGGCCGGACGAGAAGCTGGGCTGAAGAATACAAGGAGAAGAAGAAGAATGAAACATACAAAACTTCTTTCTCAGATTCTTTTTCTCTTCCCTTGCTCGCTCGCAGATTCCCATGCGCACCGCGTATACGGCATCACGCCACGCACCATACACATCTTTCCCCGCGTACACATCCCGGCTCACAGCCCGACAACGACAACGACGGATCGATGTGATCGATCTCGCGTTGTATCCAGAGAGGTACCAACGCACGATTCCAGAGAAAACGTACATTTGACTCTCTTTTCTCTTCTGATCGAGAATTAGAGTCCCCCCTTAACATCTCTCTATTTGCGCCACGCCAAAGTGTCTCTTTTTCGTCGCGCATAGTCGATTCGATCCGTGAGACTCCCGCGGAACGACCACCGGTTTTTACTTTAACGTCCGTCCGCTATATTAGCTTTGAGATTCCCGCTATCCCTCACGCCTCGAGCAGCAGAGGGAACCGCGTGGGAAAAATAAGCTTTTCCGTGGACTGGACGACCGGTGAGACGCGCGGTCTCTTATACGATCGACCAACAACGCGACAAAGAAGACATGGGGCGATCGGGGAGACTCGTCCTTCCATTCAGCACGAAGGAGAGTCGTACTACCACCTTTCGCGGCATCAGCGCCTTTCGGTTCGTCAAAGTTCAAATTCGCGCAGCCGCGCCAGCGAGGATTCCGGGGTACAGAAACGTTAAACGACGCGTGCAGCAATCTCTCTCATCGGATGTTTGGCGCAAACACTCATGTGCGTCGACGGAACGTGGCCATAGGGAGAGAATGAATGTACGGCTTGGCGAGGACACGCGCGACGACGGGGAAATACATCGACCCGATCCTGTTGACGCGTGGTTATTTTTATCATCCCGCACAGCGCCGCTACTATTCATGTAATTACACACCCTTGGATCTTCACGGCGTCCCGAAGAACGAGTGTTGTGCCCTCGATGTATCTCGATTGACTTTTTATCACTTGTCAGTCAACGACGACCCTCTGTTTAAAATCCCTGGGGCCTCGTGAACGCGACGATATAGATCGGCGCACATATGCCGCGCACTGCTCTTCTCTTTCTCTATCTATCTCTCGCTCTTTGGTCCTCTTTCTCAGGACAAATTTTTCATTTCAGGCGACGTCGGGAGCACGGTAAAAGATCTCGCGCAGAACGTGAAGGCAAATCTACACCCAACCGGTGCGAGCGGAGAGGCTGCTGTGAGTTCTTTGATCCAGGGAGCGGTGCAGCACACGGGCGGTCGTTGTAAAACAACGACGCAAGACGCCGTGAAAGCACGCACGCGAGTCCGCAAGATGATCATTTTTTTCATCACGTTCGCCTCTCTCTTTTCTCGCACGGGAGGGAGTACACACGCTTCACGGTTCTCACGCGAGCCGTGGCAAACGCCGACGAACGGCCCAACTTTCGCTCGTACGTCGCGTATCTCGCGTCTATCATCGACCCGACTCCGAAACGCGTTACATCTTCGGAAACGCGAGACGGCGAGGATGATACACGTAGGAGAACCGACGCAAGCAGTCTTTTGTATGTGATAACGACCCTCAGCCAGGCGTGGTCCAGGAATTGTATCCGTGGACCGCAATGTGCGTTCGAAATGTCGATGTTCATGTGTCCTGCAGTTCACACGTTGACGCGCAATTAGCTGCGTTCTTCATCGACCCACGAGCCAAGTGATCCACCGTTCAGGGTAATCGTGTTATTAAATATGTTCGTTATATCTATTGTTCTCGGTTCGGATGAAGCCGAGGCCCGTGCGCCTCCAACCAGCGCGCGAAGGAGGTCCGGGCGTCGCCACCGTTGTGAGACGACACTGTGTGTGATTTCTGTCCAGGACGGGAACCGTCGAAACGCGCGCGGAAACACCGCGACACGTCCGACGGCCGAGCGTACTCTATTATTGTATTTCATTTAAAAACCTTCGAGATACACGGGGGTACATGAACCGTAATCGCGTACTCTGGGGGCCATCGCACGCGGCAGCGTCCTCCTTACGCACGCTCTCTATCGTCGCCGTTCCCCGAAAGCGGACGCACGGCCGGCTTCGATCGGTCCAATTGGACTTTCGCTATCGAAGCTTCACAGCCGGTCCTTTTATTTGGCTATCGGGGCGCGATTAAGTGAGCGATACTCGGGGACGCACGTCGACGCGATCGATGTGCGAGCCGCCCTAGGTTACCCGGGGATCCTCTCGGAGGAGAGGGTCTCCCCGTCCACTGGACTTTTCGGAGAGAGCGCGACCAAAACTGAGGAAGCGTAATGCGAGTGGAAGAAGCGTCGTTCGAAAGAGAGGGATAGTAGAAACGTCGCGAAGCCGAGGCTCCGACGGCGGCTCGTTTCTGCCCTCTCTCTCCCGCGCTTTACTTAACCACTCTCGGAGCGCTTGTGGTGTGTTTTCGTCCCTGTCTTGGGTCGCGAGTGACTCCTTTTATTACTCGATTCGAGCCTACACGCTCGCGCAGACAACACGCGCAGACGGTATAATTCGTATATAACGGCACACGCCTCTGATACGAGGTGAACGCGAATCGACGAGGGCGGCGGGCTACCGGAGGACGATCGCAACGACGGGTCTTGTTTTTCCCGATTCAGTTAACGACGACCTCTCTCGAGAAACCTCTCGCGAGCGCACTCGTGATCGCGTTCGTAATATTATCGTCCCGTTCTCAAAGAGGGGGCCGCGCACGTCTGGCGGTCTGGCGGGCTTGGCTCTTTGCGCTTCACCGATGGCATCGGACGGGAGCGTCGCGATGAGAAACCAGGTTCTCCGTCTGTAGCGACCTCCGCGCGTAAGCCGTGCCACGCGGTGTAATATATATATATATATATATATATATATATATAGGAGAAATGCATTCCCGTTTAGTTTCTGTTTAAATGCATTCGCATTTAGTTTTTTTGGTATCTGTTTATAAATGCGTTCGCATTTATATTAGTTTTTGCATAGTTACGTTTCATTCAAGCTTTTTGCTTTTTGCTCTTTGAGCCTTGTTAATGATCCTTCCGCAGGTTCACCTACGGAAACCTTGTTACGACTTTTACTTCCTCTAAATGATCAAGTTTGGTCATCTTCCCGGCAACATCGGCAATGCCGAGACATTGCCGCGCACCAGTCCGAAGACCTCACTAAATCATTCAATCGGTAGTAGCGACGGGCGGTATGTACAAAGGGCAGGGACGTAATCAACGCGAGCTTATGACTCGCGCTTACTGGGAATTCCTCGTTCATGGGGAATAATTGCAAGCCCCAATCCCTAGCACGAAGGAGGTTCAGCGGGTTACCCGGGCCTTTCGGCCAGGGAAAACACGCTGATTCCTTCAGTGTAGCGCGCGTGCGGCCCAGAACATCTAAGGGCATCACAGACCTGTTATTGCTCAATCTCGTGCGGCTAGAAGCCGCCTGTCCCTCTAAGAAGATTTGTTTGTACGTTGGTAGTAAAAACCCACCGACCGAAGTCGGGGACCTTCGTGATACCATAAGTTACGTCTATTTAGCAGGCTAGAGTCTCGTTCGTTATCGGAATTAACCAGACAAATCGCTCCACCAACTAAGAACGGCCATGCACCACCACCCACCGAATCAAGAAAGAGCTATAAATCTGTCAATCCTTCCGGTGTCCGGGCCTGGTGAGGTTTCCCGTGTTGAGTCAAATTAAGCCGCAGGCTCCACTCCTGGTGGTGCCCTTCCGTCAATTCCTTTAAGTTTCAGCTTTGCAACCATACTTCCCCCGGAACCCAAAAGCTTTGGTTTCCCGGAAGCTGCCCGCCGAGTCATCGGAGGAACTTCGGCGGATCGCTAGCTGGCATCGTTTATGGTTAGAACTAGGGCGGTATCTGATCGCCTTCGAACCTCTAACTTTCGTTCTTGATTAATGAAAACATTTTTGGCAAATGCTTTCGCTTCTGTCCGTCTTGCGACGATCCAAGAATTTCACCTCTAACGTCGCAATACGAATGCCCCCATCTGTCCCTATTAATCATTACCTCGGGGTTCCGAAAACCAACAAAATAGAACCGAGGTCCTATTCCATTATTCCATGCACACAGTATTCAGGCGAAGGTAGCCTGCTTTGAGCACTCTAATTTGTTCAAAG
>NW_027488346.1:0-5769 GCF_050908995.1 Andrena cerasifolii | reverse complement strand
AAAAAACATTTTTGAAATAAAAAAATAATAATTTAAAAAAAATTTTAAAAAAATTTAGAAAAATTTTCAAAAATTAAAAAAAATAAAAAAATTTTAAAATTAAAAATAAATTTTAAAAATTAAAAATTAAAAAAATTTTAAAAATTAAAAAATATAGAAAAAAAATTAAAAAATAAATAATTTTTTTTAATTTTGTTAAAAAATTGAAACAAATTTTTAACAAAAAAATTAAAAAATTTTAAAAAAAATTTTAAAAAAAATTTTAAAAATTAAAAAACATTTTTGAAATAAAAAAATAATACTTTTAAAAAAATAAAAAAAAAATTTAGAAAAATTTTCAAAAATTAAAAAAAAAATTTTTTAAATTTAATAAATTAAAAAAAAATTAAAAACTTTTAAAAAAATTAAAAAAAATTTTTTTTTAAAATTTAAAAAAAAAATTAAAAATTAAAAAAAAAATATAAGAAAATTTTAAAAAAAATTTTAAAAAATTAAAAAAAATTATAAGGAAATTTAAAAAAAATTTAAAATTTTGAAAAAATTTAAAAAATTTAAAAAATTTTAAAAATTTAAAAATTAAAAAAATTAAAAAAATTAAAAAAATTAAAAAAATTATAAAAATTAAAAAAATTTAAAAAATCAAAAAGTATAGAAAAAAAATTAAAAATAAATAATTTTTTTAATTTTGTTAAAAATTGAAAGAAATTTTAAAAAAAAAAATTTATAATTTTTTAGAAAATTCAAATATTAATAAAGCAAAGAAAATTTTAAAAAAAAATTTAAAAATTTTAAAAATTAAAAAAAATTATAAGAAAATTTAAATATTAAAAAAAAAAATTAACAATTAAAAAAAAATTTTTTACAAATTTAAAAAAATTTTAAAAAAAAATTTTAAAAAAATTTTAAAAAATTTTTAAAATTAAAAAAAAATTATAAGAAAATTTAAAAAAAAATTAAAAATTTGAAAAAATTAAAAAAAAAATAAAAAACATTTTTGAAATAAAAAAATAATAATTTTAAAAAATTTTTAAAAATTAAAAAAAAAACTTAAAAAATTTGAAAAATTAAAAAAAATTATAAGAAAATATAAAAAAAAAATTTAAAATTTGAAAAAATTAAAAAAATTAAAAAACATTTTTGAAATAAAAAAATAATACTTTTAAAAAAATTAAACAAAAATTTAGAAAAATTTTCAACAATTCAAAAAAAATAAAACAAAATTTAAAAAAATTTTAAAAAAATTTTAAAAATTAAAAAAAAAATTAAAAATTAAAAGAAATTATAAGAAAATTTAAAAAAATTAAAAATATTAAAAAATTAAAAAAATTAAAATAAAAGAAAAAAAATTAAAAAACATTTTTTGAAATAAAAAAATTATAATTTTAAAAAATATTTAAAAGAAATTTAAAAATTTAAAAAAAATTTTTTAAAAAATTAAAAAAATTTGTTTAAAAAAAAGTTTTAAGAAAATTTTAAAAATTAAAAAACATTTTTGAAATAAAAAAATAATACTTTTAAAAAAATTAAAAAAAAAATTAGAAAAATTTTCAAAAATTAAAAAAAAATAAACAAAAAATTTTAAAAATTAAAAAAAAAATTTAAAAATTAAAAAAAAAATTTAAAAATTAAAAAAAGAATTTAAAAATTAAAAAAAAATTTAAAAATTAAAAAAAAATCCTAAAAAAATTTTTAAAAAATTTTAAAAAATTTTTAAAAATTAAAAAAAAATATAAGAAAATTTAAAAAAAAATTGAAAAATTTGAAAAAATTTAAAAAAATTAAAAAACATTTTTGAAATAAAAAAATAATAATTTTAAAAAAATTTTAAAAAAATTTAGAAAAATTTTCAAAAATTAAAAAAAAAATTAGAAAAATTTTCAAAAATTAAAAAAAAATAAAAAAAAAATTTTAAAAATTAAAAAAAAAAATTTAAAAATTAAAAATTAAAAAAATTTTAAAAATTAAAAAATATAGAAAAAAAATTAAAAAATAAATAATTTTTTTTAATTTTGTTAAAAAATTGAAACAAATTTTTAACAAAAAAATTAAAAAATTTAAAAAAAAATTTAAAAAAAATTTTAAAAATTAAAAAACATTTTTGAAATAAAAAAATAATACTTTTAAAAAAATAAAAAAAATTTAGAAAAATTTTCAAAAATTAAAAAAAATTTTTTTAAAATTTAATAAATTAAAAAAAAATTACAAACTTTTAAAAAAATTAAAAAAAAAATTTTTTTTTAAAATTTAAAAAAAAATTAAAAATTAAAAAAAAATATAAGAAAATTTAAAAAAAAATTTTAAAAAGTTAAAAAAAATTATAAGGAAATTTAAAAAAAATTTAAAATTTTGAAAAAATTTAAAAAATTTAAAAAACTTAAAAATTAAAAAAATTAAAAAAAATAAAAAAATTAAAAAAATTAAAAAAATTATAAAAATTAAAAAAATTAAAAAAATCAAAAAGTATAGAAAAAAAATTAAAAAATAAATAATTTTTTTAATTTTGTTAAAAATTGAAACAAATTTAAAAAAAAAAATTTAAAATTTTTTTAGAAAATTTAAATATTAATAAAGCAAAGAAAATTTTAAAAAAAAATTTAAAAATTTTAAAAATTTAAAAAAAAATTTAAAAAAATATTTAAAAATTAAAAAAAATTAGAAGAAAATTTAAAAAAAAATTTAAAAATTAAAAAAAAAATTTTTAAAATTAAAAAAAATTTTAAAGTTAAAAAAAATTTTAAAAATTAAAAAAAAATTAAAAAAAAGAAAAATAAAAATTTAAAAAAAAATTAAAAATTAAAAAAAAAAATTTTAAAATGTAAAAAAATTAAAAAAATTAAAAATATAAATAATTTAAAAAAAAATATAAAAAAATTTGAAAATTAAGAAAATTAAAAAAATCAAAAAGTATAGAAAAAAAATTAAAAATAAATATTTTTTTTAATTTTGTTAAAAATTGAAACAAATTAAAAAAAAATTTTAAATTTTTTAAAACATTTAAATAAAAATAAAGCAAAGAAATTTTTTAAAAAATTTTAAAAAATTAAAAAAAAATTTTAAAAAATTTTTAAAATTAAAAAAAAGTATAAGAAAATTTAAAAAAAATTTAAAAAATTGAAAAAATTAAAAAAATTAAAAAAATTAAAAAATTAAAATAAAAGGAAAAAGATTAAAAATCATTTTTTGAAATAAAAAAATTATAATTTTAAAAAAAATTAAAAAAAATTTTAAAAATTAAAAAAATTATAAGAAAATTTAAAAAAAATTTAAACAATTAATAAAATTAAAAAATTAAAATAAAAGAAAAAAAATTAAAAAAAATTAAAATAAAAGAAAAAAAAATTAAAAAAAATTAAAAAACATTTTTTGAAATAAAAAATTATAATTTTTAAAAAAATTTTAAAAAATTTTAAAAAATTAAAAAAAAAAATTAAAAAAATTTTTAAAATTAAAAACACTTGTTTAAAAAATTATAAAAAAGTTTTAAGAAAATTTTAAAAATTAAAAAACATTTTTGAAATAAAAAAATAATACTTTTAAAAAAATTTAAAAAAAAATTAGAAAAATTTTCAAAAATTAAAAAAAAATAAAAAAAAATTTTAAAAATTAAAAAAAAAATTTAAAAATTAAAAATTAAAAAAATTTTAAAAATTAAAAAATATAGAAAAAAAATTAAAAAATAAATAATTTTTTTTAATTTTGTTAAAAAATTGAAACAAATTTTTAACAAAAAAATTAAAAAATTTAAAAAAAAATTTTAAAAAAATTTTAAAAATTAAAAAACATTTTTGAAATAAAAAAATAATACTTTTAAAAAAATAAAAAAAAATTTAGAAAAATTTTCAAAAATTAAAAAATTTTTTTTTTAAATTTAATAAATTAAAAAAAAATTAAAAACTTTTAAAAAAATTAAAAAAAATTAAAAAAAAATTTTTTTTATTAAAATTTAAAAAAAAATTAAAAATTAAAAAAAAAATATAAGAAAATTTAAAAAAAAATTAAAAATTAAAAAAATTAAAAAAATTAAAAAAATTAAAAAAATTAAAAAAAATAAAAATATAAATAATTTTTAAAAAAAATTAAAAAAAAATAGAAAATTAAAAAAATCAAAAAGAATAGAAAAAAATTAAAAAATAAATAATTTTTTTAATTTTGTTAAAAATTGAAACAAATTTAAAAAAAAAATTAAAAATTTTTTAAAAAATTTAAATAATAATAAAGCAAAGAAAATTTTAAAAAATTTTTTAAAAAATTTTTAAAAAATTTTAAAAATTTAAAAAAAATTTAAAAATTAAAAAAAATTTTAACAATTAAAAAAATTTTTTTTTACAAATTTAAAAAAAATTTTAAAAAAAATTTTAAAATTAAAAAAAAATTATAAGAAAATTTAAAAAAAAATTAAAAATTTGAAAAAATTAAAATAAAATTAAAAAACATTTTTGAAATAAAAAAATAATAATTTTTAAAAAATTTAAAAAAATTTTAGAAAAATTTTCAAAAATTAAAAAAAAATAAAAAAAAATTTTTAAATTAAAAAAAAATTTAAAAATTAAAGAAAATTTTAAAAATTAAAAAAATTAAAAAAATTAAAAAAATTTAAAAAATTAAAAAAATTTTAAAAATTAAAAAAATTTAAAAAATTAAAAAAATTAAGAAAATTAAAAAAATTAAAAAAATTAAAAAAATTAAAAAAATTAAAAAAATTAAAAAAATTTAAAAAATTAAAAAAATTAAAAAAATTAAAAAAATTAAAAAAAGTAAAAAAATTAAAAAAATTAAAAAAATTAAAAAAATTTAAAAAATTAAAAAAATTAAAAAAAATTAAAAAAAAATAAAAAAATTAAAAAATATAAATAATTTAAAAAAAAAATAAAAAAAATTTAAAAATTAAAAAAATTTAAAAAATTTAAAAATTAAAAAAAAATTAAAAAAAAGAAAAATAAAAATTTAAAAAAAAATTAAAAATTAAAAAAAAAAATTTTAAAATGTAAAAAAATTAAAAAAATTAAAAATATAAATAATTTTAAAAAAAAATATAAAAAAATTTGAAAATTAAGGAAATTAAAAAAATCAAAAAGTATAGAAAAAAAATTAAAAATAAATAATTTTTTTAAGTTTGTTAAAAATTGAAACAAATTAAAAAAAAATTTAAATTTTTTAAAACATTTAAATAAAAATAAAGCAAAGAAATTTTTTAAAAAATTTTAAAAAATTAAAAAAAAATTTTTAAAAAATTTTTAAAATTAAAAAAAGGTATAAGAAAATTTTAAAAAAATTTAAAAAATTGAAAAAATTAAAAAAATTAAAAAATTAAAATAAAAGGAAAAAGATTAAAAATCATTTTTTGAAATAAAAAAATTATAATTTTAAAAAAAATTAAAAAAAATTTTAAAAATTTAAAAAAAAAATTTTAAAAAATTAAAAAAACTTGTTTAAAAAATTATAAAAAAAGTTTTAAGAAAATTTTAAAAATTAAAAAACATTTTTGAAATAAAAAAATAATAATTTTAAAAAAATTAAAAAAAAAATTAGAAAAATTTTCAAAAATTAAAAAAAAATAAAAAGAAAATTTTAAAAATTAAAAAAAAATTTAAAAATTAAAAAAAAATTTAAAAATTAAAAAAAGAATTTAAAAATTAAAAAAAAATTTAAAAATTAAAAAAAAATCCTAAAAAAAATTTTTAAAAAATTTTAAAAAATTTTTAAAAATTAAAAAAAAATATAAGAAAATTTAAAAAAAAAATTGAAAAATTTGAAAAAATTTAAAAAAAT
>NW_027488345.1:0-5777 GCF_050908995.1 Andrena cerasifolii | reverse complement strand
ATCGGTTTTTCAATATCGGTTTTTCAATATTTGTTTTTGAATATCGGTTTTTCAATATCAGTTTTTCAATATTTGTTCTCCAATATCGGTTTTTGAATATCGGTTCTAATATTGGATTCAATATCGGTTTTTCAATATCGGTTTTTCAATATCAGTTTTTCGATATCAGTTTTTCAATATCAGTTTTTCAATATCAGTGTTTCAATATCAGTTTTTGAATATCGGTTTTTCAATATCGGTTTTTCAATATCAGTTTTTCGATATCAGTTTTTCAATATTTGTTTTTCAACATCGGTTCTAATATCGGTTTCAATATTTGTTTTTCAATATCGGTTTTTCAATATCGGTTCTAATATCGGTTTCAATATCAGTTTTTGAATATCGGTTTTTCAATATCGGTTTTTCAATATCAGTTTTTCGATATCAGTTTTTCATTATTTGTTTTTCAACATCGGTTCTAATATCGGTTTCAATATCGGTTTTTCAATATCGGTTTTTCAATATCAGTTTTTCAATATTTGTTCTCCAATATCGGTTTTTGAATATCGGTTCTAATATCGGATTCAATATCGGTTTTTCAATATCAGTTTTTCGATATCAGTTTTTCAATATTTGTTTTTCAATATCGGTTTTTCAATATCGGTTCTAATATCGGTTTCAATATCAGTTTTTCAATATCGGTTTTTCGATATCAGTTTTTCGATATCAGTTTTTCAATATTTGTTTTTCAATATCGGTTTTTCAATATCGGTTCTAATATCGGTTTCAATATCGGTTTTTCAATATCGGTTTTTCAATATCGGTTTTTCAATATCAGTTTTTCGATATCAGTTTTTCAATATCAGTTTTTCAATATCAGTTTTTCAATATTTGTTCTCCAATATCGGTTTTTGAATATCGGTTCTAATATCGGATTCAATATCGGTTTTGCAATATAAGCTTTTCAATATCGGTTTTTCAATATCGGTTTTTCAATATTTGTTTTTCAATATCGGTTTTTCAATATCAGTTTTTCAATATTTGTTCTCCAATATCGGTTTTTGAATATCGGTTCTAATATCGGATTCAATATCGGTTTTTCAATATCAGTTTTTCGATATCAGTTTTTCAATATTTGTTTTTCAATATCGGTTTTTCAATATCGGTTCTAATATCGGTTTCAATATCAGTTTTTCAATATCGGTTTTTCAATATCAGTTTTTCGATATCAGTTTTTCAATATTTGTTTTTCAATATCGGTTTTTCAATATCGGTTCTAATATCGGTTTCAATATCGGTTTTTCAATATCGGTTTTTCAATATCGGTTTTTCAATATCAGTTTTTCAATATTTGTTCTCCAATATCGGTTTTTCAATATCGGTTCTAATATCGGTTTCAATATCAGTTTTTCAATATCGGTTTTTCAATATCGGTTTTTCAATATCGGTTTTTCAATATCAGTTTTTCGATATTTGTTTTTCAATATCGGTTTTTCAATATCAGTTTTTCGATATAAGTTTTTCAATATCGGTTTTTCAATATCGGTTTTTCAATATTTGTTCTTGAATATCGGTTTTTCAATATCAGTTTTTCAATATTTGTTCTCCAATATCGGTTTTTGAATATCGGTTCTAATATTGGATTCAATATCGGTTTTTCAATATCGGTTTTTCAATATCAGTTTTTCAATATCAGTTTTTCAATATGTGTTCTCCAATATCGGTTTTTGAATATCGGTTCTAATATCGGATTCAATATCGGTTTTTCAATATCGGTTTTTCAATATCAGTTTTTCGATATCAGTTTTTCAATATTTGTTTTTCAATATCGGTTTTTCAATATCGGTTCTAATATCGGTTTCAATATCAGTTTTTGAATATCGGTTTTTCAATATCGGTTTTTCAATATCGGTTTTTCAATATTTGTTTTTGAATATCGGTTTTTCAATATCAGTTTTTCAATATTTGTTCTCCAATATCGGTTTTTGAATATCGGTTCTAATATTGGATTCAATATCGGTTTTTCAATATCGGTTTTTCAATATCAGTTTTTCGATATCAGTTTTTCAATATCAGTTTTTCAATATCAGTTTTTCAATATGTGTTCTCCAATATCGGTTTTTGAATATCGGTTCTAATATCGGATTCAATATCGGTTTTTCAATATCGGTTTTTCAATATCAGTTTTTCGATATCAGTTTTTCAATATTTGTTTTTCAATATCGGTTTTTCAATATCGGTTCTAATATCGGTTTCAATATCAGTTTTTGAATATCGGTTTTTCAATATCGGTTTTTCAATATCAGTTTTTCGATATCAGTTTTTCATTATTTGTTTTTCAACATCGGTTCTAATATCGGTTTCAATATCGGTTTTTCAATATCGGTTTTTCAATATCAGTTTTTCAATATTTGTTCTCCAATATCGGTTTTTGAATATCGGTTCTAATATCGGATTCAATATCGGTTTTTCAATATCAGTTTTTCGATATCAGTTTTTCAATATTTGTTTTTCAATATCGGTTTTTCAATATCGGTTCTAATATCGGTTTCAATATCAGTTTTTCAATATCGGTTTTTCGATATCAGTTTTTCGATATCAGTTTTTCAATATTTGTTTTTCAATATCGGTTTTTCAATATCGGTTCTAATATCGGTTTCAATATCGGTTTTTCAATATCGGTTTTTCAATATCGGTTTTTCAATATCAGTTTTTCGATATCAGTTTTTCAATATCAGTTTTTCAATATCAGTTTTTCAATATTTGTTCTCCAATATCGGTTTTTGAATATCGGTTCTAATATCGGATTCAATATCGGTTTTGCAATATAAGCTTTTCAATATCGGTTTTTCAATATCGGTTTTTCAATATTTGTTTTTCAATATCGGTTTTTCAATATCAGTTTTTCAATATTTGTTCTCCAATATCGGTTTTTGAATATCGGTTCTAATATCGGATTCAATATCGGTTTTTCAATATCAGTTTTTCGATATCAGTTTTTCAATATTTGTTTTTCAATATCGGTTTTTCAATATCGGTTCTAATATCGGTTTCAATATCAGTTTTTCAATATCGGTTTTTCAATATCAGTTTTTCGATATCAGTTTTTCAATATTTGTTTTTCAATATCGGTTTTTCAATATCGGTTCTAATATCGGTTTCAATATCGGTTTTTCAATATCGGTTTTTCAATATCGGTTTTTCAATATCAGTTTTTCAATATTTGTTCTCCAATATCGGTTTTTCAATATCGGTTCTAATATCGGTTTCAATATCAGTTTTTCAATATCGGTTTTTCAATATCGGTTTTTCAATATCGGTTTTTCAATATCAGTTTTTCGATATTTGTTTTTCAATATCGGTTTTTCAATATCAGTTTTTCGATATAAGTTTTTCAATATCGGTTTTTCAATATCGGTTTTTCAATATTTGTTTTTGAATATCGGTTTTTCAATATCAGTTTTTCAATATTTGTTCTCCAATATCGGTTTTTGAATATCGGTTCTAATATTGGATTCAATATCGGTTTTTCAATATCGGTTTTTCAATATCAGTTTTTCAATATCAGTTTTTCAATATGTGTTCTCCAATATCGGTTTTTGAATATCGGTTCTAATATCGGATTCAATATCGGTTTTTCAATATCGGTTTTTCAATATCAGTTTTTCGATATCAGTTTTTCAATATTTGTTTTTCAATATCGGTTTTTCAATATCGGTTCTAATATCGGTTTCAATATCAGTTTTTGAATATCGGTTTTTCAATATCGGTTTTTCAATATCGGTTTTTCAATATTTGTTTTTGAATATCGGTTTTTCAATATCAGTTTTTCAATATTTGTTCTCCAATATCGGTTTTTGAATATCGGTTCTAATATTGGATTCAATATCGGTTTTTCAATATCAGTTTTTCGATATCAGTTTTTCAATATCAGTTTTTCAATATCAGTTTTTCAATATGTGTTCTCCAATATCGGTTTTTGAATATCGGTTCTAATATCGGATTCAATATCGGTTTTTCAATATCGGTTTTTCAATATCAGTTTTTCGATATCAGTTTTTCAATATTTGTTTTTCAATATCGGTTTTTCAATATCGGTTCTAATATCGGTTTCAATATCAGTTTTTGAATATCGGTTTTTCAATATCGGTTTTTCAATATCAGTTTTTCGATATCAGTTTTTCATTATTTGTTTTTCAACATCGGTTCTAATATCGGTTTCAATATCGGTTTTTCAATATCGGTTTTTCAATATCAGTTTTTCAATATTTGTTCTCCAATATCGGTTTTTGAATATCGGTTCTAATATCGGATTCAATATCGGTTTTTCAATATCAGTTTTTCGATATCAGTTTTTCAATATTTGTTTTTCAATATCGGTTTTTCAATATCGGTTCTAATATCGGTTTCAATATCAGTTTTTCAATATCGGTTTTTCGATATCAGTTTTTCGATATCAGTTTTTCAATATTTGTTTTTCAATATCGGTTTTTCAATATCGGTTCTAATATCGGTTTCAATATCGGTTTTTCAATATCGGTTTTTCAATATCGGTTTTTCAATATCAGTTTTTCGATATCAGTTTTTCAATATCAGTTTTTCAATATCAGTTTTTCAATATTTGTTCTCCAATATCGGTTTTTGAATATCGGTTCTAATATCGGATTCAATATCGGTTTTGCAATATAAGCTTTTCAATATCGGTTTTTCAATATCGGTTTTTCAATATTTGTTTTTCAATATCGGTTTTTCAATATCAGTTTTTCAATATTTGTTCTCCAATATCGGTTTTTGAATATCGGTTCTAATATCGGATTCAATATCGGTTTTTCAATATCAGTTTTTCGATATCAGTTTTTCAATATTTGTTTTTCAATATCGGTTTTTCAATATCGGTTCTAATATCGGTTTCAATATCAGTTTTTCAATATCGGTTTTTCAATATCAGTTTTTCGATATCAGTTTTTCAATATTTGTTTTTCAATATCGGTTTTTCAATATCGGTTCTAATATCGGTTTCAATATCGGTTTTTCAATATCGGTTTTTCAATATCGGTTTTTCAATATCAGTTTTTCAATATTTGTTCTCCAATATCGGTTTTTCAATATCGGTTCTAATATCGGTTTCAATATCAGTTTTTCAATATCGGTTTTTCAATATCGGTTTTTCAATATCGGTTTTTCAATATCAGTTTTTCGATATTTGTTTTTCAATATCGGTTTTTCAATATCAGTTTTTCGATATAAGTTTTTCAATATCGGTTTTTCAATATCGGTTTTTCAATATTTGTTTTTGAATATCGGTTTTTCAATATCAGTTTTTCAATATTTGTTCTCCAATATCGGTTTTTGAATATCGGTTCTAATATTGGATTCAATATCGGTTTTTCAATATCGGTTTTTCAATATCAGTTTTTCAATATCAGTTTTTCAATATCAGTTTTTCAATATTTGTTCTCCAATATCGGTTTTTGAATATCGGTTCTAATATCGGATTCAATATCGGTTTTTCAATATCGGTTTTTCAATATCAGTTTTTCGATATCAGTTTTTCAATATTTGTTTTTCAATATCGGTTTTTCAATATCGGTTCTAATATCGGTTTCAATATCAGTTTTTGAATATCGGTTTTTCAATATCGGTTTTTCAATATCAGTTTTTCGATATCAGTTTTTCAATATTTGTTTTTCAACATCGGTTCTAATATCGGTTTCAATATCGGTTTTTCAATATCGGTTTTTCAATATCGGTTTTTCAATATCAGTTTTTCAATATTTGTTCTCCAATATCGGTTTTTG
>NW_027488344.1:0-5779 GCF_050908995.1 Andrena cerasifolii | reverse complement strand
AAGCAACGAAGCAACGAAGCAACGAACAAACGATCAAACGAACAAACGAAAAAACGAACAAACGAACAAACGAACAAACGGACAAACGGACAAACGAACAAACGAACAAACGAACAAACGAACAAACGAACAAACGAACAAAACGAACAAACGAACAAACGAACAAACGAACAAACGAACAAAACGAACAAACGAACAAACGAACAAACGAACAAACGAACAAACGAACAAACGAACAAACGAACAAAACGAACAAACGAACAAACGAACAAACGAACAAACGAACAAACGAACAAACGAACAAACGAACAAACGAACAAACGAACAAACGAACAAACGAACAAACGAACAAACGAACAAACGAACAAACGAACAAACGAACAAACGAACAAACGAACAAACGAACAAACGAACAAACGAACAACGAACAAACGAACAAACGAACAAACGAACAAACGAAAAAACGACCAAACGAACAAACGAACAAACGAACAAACGAACAAACGCACAAACGAACAAACGAACAAACGAACAAACGAACAAACGAACAAACGAACAAACGAACATACGAACAAATGAACAAACGAAGAAACGAACAAAGAAAGAAAGAAACAAAGAAACAAACGAACCAACGAACCAACGGACCAACGAACCAACGAACCGACGAACCAACGAACCAACGAACCAACGAACCAACGAACCAACGAACCAACGAACCAACGAACCAACGAACCAACGAACCAACGAACCAACGAACCAACGAACCAACGAACCAACGAACCAACGAACCAACGAACCAACGAACCAACGAACCAACGAACCAACGAACCGACCAACCAACGAACCACTGAACAAACGAACAAACGAACAAACGAACAAACGAACAAACGAACAAACGAACAAACGAACAAACGAACAAACGAACAAACGAACAAACGAACAAACGAACAAACGAACAAACGAACAAACGAACAAACGAACAAACGAACCAACGAACCAACGAACCAACGAACCAACGAAACAACGAACCAACGAACCAACGAACCAACGAACCAACGAACCAACGAACAAACGAACAAACGAACAAACGAACAAACGAACCAACGAACAAACGAACAAACGAACAAACGAACAAACGAACAAAGAAAGAAAGAAACAAAGAAACAAACGAACCTACGTACCAACGAACCAACGAACAAACGAACAAACGGACAAACGAACAAACGAACAAACGAACAAACGAACAAACGAACAAACGAAACAACGAACCAACGAACCAACGAACCAACGAACCGACGAACCAACGAACCAACGAACCAAAGAACAAACGAACAAACGAACAAACGAACAAACGAACAAACAAGCGAACAAACAAACAAAGAAACAAAGAAACAAAGAAACAAACGAACCACCGAAACAACGAAACAACGAACCAACGAACCAACGAACCAACGAACCAACGAACCAACGAACCAACGAACCAACGAACCAACGAACCAACGAACCAGCGAACCAACGAACCAACGAACCAACGAACCAACGAACCAACGAACCAACGAACCAACGAACCAACGAACCAACGAACAAACGAACAAACGAACAAACGAACAAACGAACCAACGAACCAACGAACCAACGAACCAACGAACCAACGAACCAACGAACCAACGAACAAACGAACAAACGAACAAACGAACAAACGAACCAACGAACAAACGAACAAACGAACAAACGAACAAACGAACAAACGAACCAACGAACCAACGAACCAACGAACCAACGAACCAACGAACCAACGAACAAACGAACAAACGAACAAACGAACAAACGAACCAACGAACAAACGAACAAACGAACAAACGAACAAACGAACAAACGAACAAAGAAAGAAAGAAACAAAGAAACAAACGAACCAACGAACCAACGAACCAACGAACAAACGAACAAACGAACAAACGAACAAACGAACAAACGAACAAACGAACCAACGAACCGACGAACCAACGAACCAACGAACCAAAGAACAAACGAACAAACGAACAAACGAACAAACGAACAAACAAGCGAACAAACAAACAAAGAAACAAAGAAACAAAGAAACAAACGAACCACCGAAACAACGAAACAACGAACCAACGAACCAACGAACCAACGAACCAACGAACCAACGAACCAACGAACCAACGAACCAACGAACCAACGAACCAACGAACGAGCGAACCAACGAACCAACGAACCAACGAACCAACGAACCAACGAACCAACGAACCAACGAACCAACGAACCAACGAACCAACGAACCATCGAACCAACGAACCAACGAAGCAACGAAGCAACGAAGCAACGAACAAACGATCAAACGAACAAACGAAAAAACGAACAAACGAACAAACGAACAAACGAACAAACGAACAAACGAACCAACGAACAAACGAACAAACGAACAAACGAACAAACGAACAAAGAAAGAAAGAAACAAAGAAACAAACGAACCTACGTACCAACGAACCAACGAACAAACGAACAAACGGACAAACGAACAAACGAACAAACGAACAAACGAACAAACAAGCGAACAAACAAACAAAGAAACAAAGAAACAAAGAAACAAACGAACCACCGAAACAACGAAACAACGAACCAACGAACCAACGAACCAACGAACCAACGAACCAACGAACCAACGAACCAACGAACCAACGAACCAACGAACCAACGAACCAGCGAACCAACGAACCAACGAACCAACGAACCAACGAACCAACGAACCAACGAACCAACGAACCAACGAACCAACGAACAAACGAACAAACGAACAAACGAACAAACGAACCAACGAACCAACGAACCAACGAACCAACGAACCAACGAACCAACGAACCAACGAACAAACGAACAAACGAACAAACGAACAAACGAACCAACGAACAAACGAACAAACGAACAAACGAACAAACGAACAAACGAACAAACGAACAAAGAAAGAAAGAAACAAAGAAACAAACGAACCAACGAACCAACGAACCAACGAACAAACGAACAAACGAACAAACGAACAAACGAACAAACGAACAAACGAACCAACGAACCGACGAACCAACGAACCAACGAACCAAAGAACAAACGAACAAACGAACAAACGAACAAACGAACAAACAAGCGAACAAACAAACAAAGAAACAAAGAAACAAACAAACAAACGAACCACCGAAACAACGAAACAACGAACCAACGATCCAACGAACCAACGAACCAACGAACCAACGAACCAACGAACCAACGAACCAACGAACCAACGAACCAGCGAACCAACGAACCAACGAACCAACGAACCAACGAACCAACGAACCAACGAACCAACGAACCAACGAACCAACGAACCAACGAACCATCGAACCAACGAACCAACGAAGCAACGAAGCAACGAAGCAACGAACAAACGATCAAACGAACAAACGAAAAAACGAACAAACGAACAAACGAACAAACGGACAAACGGACAAACGAACAAACGAACAAACGAACAAACGAACAAACGAACAAACGAACAAACGAACAAACGAACAAACGAACAAACGAACAAACGAACAAACGAACAAACGAACAAACGAACAAACGAACAAACGAACAAACGAACAAACGAACAAACGAACAAACGAACAAACGAACAAACGAACAAACGAACAAACGAACAAACGAACAAACGAACAAACGAACAAACGAACAAACGAACAAACGAACAAACGAACAAACGAACAAACGAACAAACGAACAAACGAACAAACGAACAAACGAACAAACGAACAAACGAACAAACGAACAAACGAACAAACGAACAAACGAAAAAACGACCAAACGAACAAACGAACAAACGAACAAACGAACAAACGCACAAACGAACAAACGAACAAACGAACAAACGAACAAACGAACAAACGAACAAACGAACATACGAACAAATGAACAAACGAAGAAACGAACAAAGAAAGAAAGAAACAAAGAAACAAACGAACCAACGAACCAACGGACCAACGAACCAACGAACCGACGAACCAACGAACCAACGAACCAACGAACCAACGAACCAACGAACCAACGAACCAACGAACCAACGAACCAACGAACCAACGAACCAACGAACCAACGAACCAACGAACCAACGAACCAACGAACCAACGAACCAACGAACCAACGAACCAACGAACCAACGAACCGACCAACCAACGAACCACTGAACAAACGAACAAACGAACAAACGAACAAACGAACAAACGAACAAACGAACAAACGAACAAACGAACAAACGAACAAACGAACAAACGAACAAACGAACAAACGAACAAACGAACAAACGAACAAACGAACAAACGAACCAACGAACCAACGAACCAACGAACCAACGAAACAACGAACCAACGAACCAACGAACCAACGAACCAACGAACCAACGAACAAACGAACAAACGAACAAACGAACAAACGAACCAACGAACAAACGAACAAACGAACAAACGAACAAACGAACAAAGAAAGAAAGAAACAAAGAAACAAACGAACCTACGTACCAACGAACCAACGAACAAACGAACAAACGGACAAACGAACAAACGAACAAACGAACAAACGAACAAACGAACAAACGAACCAACGAACCAACGAACCAACGAACCAACGAACCGACGAACCAACGAACCAACGAACCAAAGAACAAACGAACAAACGAACAAACGAACAAACGAACAAACAAGCGAACAAACAAACAAAGAAACAAAGAAACAAAGAAACAAACGAACCACCGAAACAACGAAACAACGAACCAACGAACCAACGAACCAACGAACCAACGAACCAACGAACCAACGAACCAACGAACCAACGAACCAACGAACCAGCGAACCAACGAACCAACGAACCAACGAACCAACGAACCAACGAACCAACGAACCAACGAACCAACGAACCAACGAACAAACGAACAAACGAACAAACGAACAAACGAACCAACGAACCAACGAACCAACGAACCAACGAACCAACGAACCAACGAACCAACGAACAAACGAACAAACGAACAAACGAACAAACGAACCAACGGACAAACGAACAAACGAACAAACGAACAAACGAACAAACGAACCAACGAACCAACGAACCAACGAACCAACGAACCAACGAACCAACGAACCAACGAACAAACGAACAAACGAACAAACGAACAAACGAACCAACGAACAAACGAACAAACGAACAAACGAACAAACGAACAAACGAACAAAGAAAGAAAGAAACAAAGAAACAAACGAACCAACGAACCAACGAACCAACGAACAAACGAACAAACGAACAAACGAACAAACGAACAAACGAACAAACGAACCAACGAACCGACGAACCAACGAACCAACGAACCAAAGAACAAACGAACAAACGAACAAACGAACAAACGAACAAACAAGCGAACAAACAAACAAAGAAACAAAGAAACAAAGAAACAAACGAACCACCGAAACAACGAAACAACGAACCAACGAACCAACGAACCAACGAACCAACGAACCAACGAACCAACGAACCAACGAACCAACGAACCAACGAACGAGCGAACCAACGAACCAACGAACCAACGAACCAACGAACCAACGAACCAACGAACCAACGAACCAACGAACCAACGAACCAACGAACCATCGAACCAACGAACCAACGAAGCAACGAAGCAACGAAGCAACGAACAAACGATCAAACGAACAAACGAACAAACGAACAAACGAACAAACGA
>NW_027488343.1:0-5794 GCF_050908995.1 Andrena cerasifolii | reverse complement strand
TTTTTAAATTTTTTTTTTAATTTTTATTTTTCTTTTTTTTATTTTTTTTTATTTTTTAAACAAATTTTTTTAATTTTTTTAAATTTTTAATTTTTTTTTAAATTTTCTTATAATTTTTTTTTTAATTTTTAAATTTTTTTAAAATTTTTATTTTAATTTTTTTTAATTTTTAAATTTTTTTTTAATTTTTGAAAATTTTTCTAAATTTTTTTAAAAATTTTTTAAAAGTATTATTTTTTTATTTCAAAAATGTTTTTTAAATTTTTTTTCTTTTATTTTAATTTTTTTAACTTTTTCAATTTTTTAAATTTTTTTTTTAAATTTTCTTATAATTTTTTTTAATTTTTAAATTTTTTTAAATTTTTTTAAAAATTATAATTTTTTTATTTCAAAAAATGTTTTTTTAATTTTTTTAAAATTTTTTTCTTTTATTTTATTTTTTTAATTTTTTTAATTTTTAAACTTTTTTTTAATTTTTGAAAATTTTTCTAAATTTTTTTTTAATTTTTTTAAAAGTATTATTTTTTTATTTCAAAAATATTTTTTAATTTTTTTTTAATTTTTTCAAATTTTTAATTTTTTTTTAAATTTTCTTATAATTTTTTTTTTAATTTTTAAATTTTTTTAAAATTTTTATTTTAATTTTTTTTAATTTTTAAATTTTTTTTTAATTTTTGAAAATTTTTCTAAATTTTTTTAAAAATTTTTTAAAAGTATTATTTTTTTATTTCAAAAATGTTTTTTAAATTTTTTTTAAATTTTTTTAAAATTTTTTTTAAAATTTTTTTCTTTTATTTTAATTTTTTAATTTTTTTAATTTTTTATTTTTTTTTTAATTTTTTAAATTTTTTTAAATTTTTTTTTTATTTTTTTTTAATTTTTGAAAATTTTTCTAATTTTTTTTTTAATTTTTTTAAAAGTATTATTTTTTATTTCAAAAGTGTTTTTTAATTTTTTAAAATTTTTTTTTTAATTTTTATTTTTTTTTAATTTTTAAAATTTTCTTAAAACTTTTTTTTTTAATTTTTTTAAAAAATTTTTTAAAATTTTTTAAAATTATTTTAAATTTTTTTAAAATTACAATTTTTTATTTAAAAAAAGTTTTTTAATTTTTTTTCTTTTATTTTAATTTTTTTAACTTTTTCAATTTTTTAAATTTTTTTTTTAAATTTTCTTATAATTTTTTTTAATTTTTAAAATTTTTTAAATTTTTTTTTTAATTTTTGAAAATTTTTCTAAATTTTTGTTTAATTTTTTTAAAAGTATTATTTTTTTATTTCAAAAACGTTTTTAATTTTTTTTAATTTTTTCAAATTTTTAAATTTTTTTTAAATTTTCTTTTTTTTAATTTTTAAAATTTTTTTTTTAATTTTTAAATTTTTTTTTAATTTTTAAAATTTTTTTATTTTTTTTTAATTTTTGAAAATTTTTCTAAATTTTTTTTTAAATTTTTTTAAAAGTATTATTTTTTTATTTCAAAAATGATTTTTAATTTTTAAAATTTTCTTAAAACTTTTTTTTAATTTTTTAAACAAATTTTTTTAATTTTTAAATTTTTTAAAAAATTTTATTTTAATTTTTTTTTAATTTTTAAATTTTTTTAAAATAATTTATATTCTTTTAATTTTTTAAATATAATTTTTTTTTAATTTTCAAATTTTTTTAAAATTTTTTTTTAATTTTTGAAAATTTTTCTAATTTTTTTTAAAATTTTTTTTAAATTTTTTTTTAATTTATTTTTTAATTTTTAAAATTTTCTTAAAACTTTTTTTTTAATTTTTTAAACAAATTTTTTTAATTTTTTAAAATTTTTTTTTAAATTTTTAAATTTTTTTAAAATTTTTTTAAAACTATAATTTTTTATCTAAAAAAATGTTTTTTAATTTTTTAAAATTTTTTTTCTTTTATTTTATTTTTTTAATTTTATTAATTTTTAAAATTTTTTTTAATTTTTAAATTTTTTTTTAATTTTTAATTTTTTTAAAAATTATTTATATTTTTTAATTTTTTAAATTTTTTAAATTTTTTTAATTTTTAAATTTTTTTTTAATTTTTAAAATTTTTTTTTAATTTTTAAATTTTTTTTTAAAATTATTTATATTTTTTAATTTTTTAAATTTTTCTAATTTTTAAATTTTTTTTTTAATTTTTAAATTTTTTTTTAATTCTTAAATTTTTTTATAATTTTAAAGTTTTTTTTTAATTTTTGAAAATTTTTCTAAATTTTTTTTTTAATTTATTTAAAAGTATTATTTTTTTATTTAAAAAATGTTTTTTAATTTTTTAAATTTTTTTTTTAATTTTTATTTATTTTTTAATTTTTTTTTTAATTTTTAAAATTTTTTTTTATTTTTTTTTTAATTTTTGAAAATTTTTCTAAATTTTTTTTTAATTTTTTTAAAAGTATTTTTTTTTATTTTAAAAATGTTTTTTATTTTTTTTTAATTTTTCTTTAAATTTTCTTATAATTTTTTTTTTAATTTTTAAATTTTTTTAAAATTTTTATTTTAATTTTTTTTAATTTTTAAATTTTTTTTATTTTTTTTAAATTATTTATATTTTTTAATTTTTTTTAATTTTAAAACTTTTTTTTAATTTTAAAATTATTTTTTTTAATTTTTAAAAATTTTTTTTATTTTTTTTTTTTAATTTTTGAAATTTTTTCTAAATTTTTTTTTAATTTTTTTAAAAGTATTTTTTTATTTCAAAAATGTTTTTTAATTTTTTTTTAATTTTTTCAAATTTTTAATTTTTCTTTAAACTTTCTTATATTTTTTTTTAATTTTTAAATTTTTTTTAAAAATTTTATTTTAATTTTTTTTAATTTTTAAATTTTTTTTTATTTTTTTTAAATTATTTATATTTTTTAATTTTTTTATTTTTTTTAATTTTAAAATTATTTTTTTTAATTTTTAAATTTTTTTTTAATTTTTTTTTAATTTTTAATTTTTTTTTTTAATTTTTAAAATTTTTTTTAATTTTTTTTTAATTTTTGAAAATTTTTCTAATTTTTTTTTAATTTTTTTAAAAGTATTATTTTTGTATTTCAAAAATGTTTTTTAATTTTTTAAAAATTTTTTTTTAATTTATTTTTTAATTTTTAAAATTTTCTTAAAACTTTTTTTTTAAATTTTTAAACAAATTTTTTTAATTTTTTAAAATTTTTTTTTAAATTTTTAAATTTTTTTTAAATTTTTTTTCTTTTATTTTATTTTTTTAATTTTTTTAATTTTAAAATTTTTTTTTAATTTTTAAAATTTTTTTTAATTTTTAATTTTTTTTAAAATTATTTATATTTTTTAATTTTTTTAATTTTTAAATTTTTTTAATTTTTAAATTTTTTTTTTAATTTTTAAAATTTTTTTTTAATTTTTAAATTTTTTTTAAAATTATTTATATTTTTTAATTTTTAAAATTTTTTTAATTTTTAAATTTTTTTTTTAATTTTTAATTTTTTTTTTAATTTTTAAATTTTTTTTTTAATTTTTAAATTTTTTTTAAAATTATTTATATTTTTTAATTTTTTAAATTTTTTTAATTTTAAAATTTTTTTTTAATTCTTAAATTTTTTTATAATTTTAAATTTTTTTTTAATTTTTGAAAATTTTTCTAATTTTTTTTTTAATTTTTTTAAAAGTATTATTTTTTATTTCAAAAATGTTTTTTAATTTTTTTAAAATTTTTTTTAAAATTTTAAAATTTTTTTTTATTTTTTTTTAAAATTATAATTTTTTTATTTAAAAAAATGTTTTTTAATTTTTTTCCTTTTATTTTAATTTTTTAATTTTTTTAATTTTTTCAATTTTTTCAATTTTTTAATTTTTTTTTAAATTTTCTTATAATTTTTTTTAATTTAAAAATTTAAAAAATTTTTTTTTTAATTTTTTAAAATTTTTTTAAATTTTTTAAAAAATTTCTTTGCTTTATTTTTATTTAAATTTTTTAAAAAATTTAAAATTTTTTTTTAAATTTGTTTCAATTTTTTAAGAAAATTAAAAAAATTTATTTATTTTTTAATTTTTTTCTATATTTTTTTATATTTTTTAATTTTTTTAATTTAAAATTTTTTTTTATTATTTTTTTAATTTTTGAAAATTTTTCTAAATTTTTTTTAAATTTTTTTAAAACTATTATTTTTTTATTTCAAAAATGTTATTTATTTTTTTTTAATTTTTTCAAATTTTTAATTTTTTTTTTAATTTTTAAAATTTTTTTTTAAATTTTTAAATTTTTTTTTAATTTTTAAATTTTTTTTTAATTTTTTAAACAAATTTTTTAAATTTTTTAAATTTTTTTTTTAAATTTTTTAAAATTTTTTATTTTTTTTTAAAATTATAATTTTTTTATTTCAAAAAAGGTTTTTTAATTTTTTAATTTTTTTAATGTTTTCAATTTTTTTTAAATTTTCTTATAATTTTTTTTAATTTTTAAAATTTTTTTTAAATTTTTATTTTAATTTTCTTTAATTTTTAAATCCTTTTTAATTTTTTTTAAAAATTATTTATATTTTTTAATTTTTTTAATTTTTTTAATTTTTTTAATTTTTTTAATTTTAAAAATTTAAAAAAAAAATTTTTAATTTTAAAATTATTTTTTTTTAATTTTTAAATTCTTTTAAATTTTTTTTTATTTTTTTTTAATTTTTGAAAATTTTTCTAATTTTTTTTTTAATTTTTTAAAAGTATAATTTTTTTATTTCAAAAATGTTTTTTAAAATTTTTTTAAAAATTTTTTTAATTTTTTAAAAAAAAAATTAAATTTTTATTTTAATTTTTTTTAATTTTTAAATTTTCTTCTATTTTTTTAAAATTATTTATATTTTTTAATTTTTTAAATTTTAAAAAATTTTTTAATTTTTTTAATTTTTAAATTTTTTTTTTAATTTTTAACTTTTTTTTTAATTTTTAAATTTTTTTTTCTAATTTTAAAAATTTTTTTTTTAATGTTTAAAATTTTTTTTATTTTTTTTTAATTTTTGAAAATTTTTCTAAATTTTTTTTAAATTTTTTTAAAAGTATTTTTTTTTATTTCAAAAATGTTTTTTAATTTTTTTTTAATTTTTTCAAATTTTTAATTTTTCTTTAAATTTTCTTATAATTTTTTTTTAATTTTTAAATTTTTTTTAAATTTTTATTTTAATTTTTTTTAATTTTTAAATTTTTTTAATTTTTTTTTAAATTATTTATATTTTTTAATTTTTTTAATTTTTAAATTTTTTTAATTTTTAAATTTTTTTTTTAATTTTAAAATTTTTTTTTAATTTTTAAATTTTTTTTAAAATTATTTATATTTTTTAATTTTTAAAATTTTTTTAATTTTTAAATTTTTTTTTAATTTTTAAATTTTTTTTTTAATTTTTAAATTTTTTTTAAAATTATTTATATTTTTTAATTTTTTAAATTTTTTTAATTTTAAAATTTTTTTTTAATTCTTAAATTTTTTTATAATTTTAAATTTTTTTTTAATTTTTGAAAATTTTTCTAATTTTTTTTTTAATTTTTTTAAAAGTATTATTTTTTATTTCAAAAATGTTTTTTAATTTTTTTAAATTTTTTTTAAAATTTTAAAATTTTTTTTTATTTTTTTTTAAAATTATAATTTTTTTATTTAAAAAAATGTTTTTTAATTTTTTTCCTTTTATTTTAATTTTTAATTTTTTAATTTTTCAATTTTTTCAATTTTTTAATTTTTTTTTAAATTTTCTTATAATTTTTTTTAATTTAAAAATTTTTAAAATTTTTTTTTTAATTTTTTAAATTTTTTTAAATTTTTTAAAAAATTTCTTTGCTTTATT
>NW_027488342.1:0-5802 GCF_050908995.1 Andrena cerasifolii | reverse complement strand
TTTCGTTGTTTCGTTGTTTCGTTGTTTCGTTGTTTCGTTGTTTCGTTGTTTCGTTGTTTCGTTGTTTCGTTGTTTCGTTGTTTCGTTGTTTCGTTGTTTCGTTGTTTCGTTGTTTCGTTGTTTCGTTGTTTCGTTGTTTCGTTGTTTCGTTGTTTCGTTGTTTCGTTGTTTCGTTGTTTCGTTGTTTCGTTGTTTCGTTGTTTCGTTGTTTCGTTGTTTCGTTGTTTCGTTGTTTCGTTGTTTCGTTGTTTCGTTGTTTCGTTGTTTCGTTGTTTCGTTGTTTCGTTGTTTCGTTGTTTCGTTGTTTCGTTGTTTCGTTGGTTCTTTTCTTTCTTTGTCACTTTGTTCGTTTGTTCGTTTGTTCGTTGGTTCGTTGGTTCGTTGGTTCGTTGGTTCGTTGGTTCGTTGGTTCGTTGGTTCGTTGGATCGTTTGTTCGTTGGTTCGAAGGTTCGTTGGTTCGTTGGTTCGTTGGTTCGTTGGTTCGTTGGTTCGTTGGTTCGTTGGTTCGTTGGTTCGTTGGTTCGTTGGTTCGTTGGTTCGTTGGTTCGTTGGTTCGTTTGTTCGTTTATTCGTTTGTTCGTTTGTTCGTTTGTTCGTTTGTTCGTTTGTTCGTTTGTTCGTTGGTTCGTTGGTTCGTTGGTTCGTTGGATCGTTTGTTCGTTGGTTCGAAGGTTCGTTGGTTCGTTGTTTCGTTGTTACGTTGTTTCGTTGTTTCGTTGTTTCGTTGTTTCGTTGTTTCGTTGTTTCGTTGTTTCGTTGTTTCGTTGTTTCGTTGTTTCGTTGTTTCGTTGTTTCGTTGTTTCGTTGTTTCGTTGTTTCGTTGTTTCGTTGTTTCGTTGTTTCGTTGTTTCGTTGTTTCGTTGTTTCGTTGTTTCGTTGTTTCGTTGTTTCGTTGTTTCGTTGTTTCGTTGTTTCGTTGTTTCGTTGTTTCGTTGTTTCGTTGTTTCGTTGGTTCTTTTCTTTCTTTGTCACTTTGTTCGTTTGTTCGTTTGTTCGTTGGTTCGTTGGTTCGTTGGTTCGTTGGTTCGTTGGTTCGTTGGTTCGTTGGTTCGTTGGTTCGTTGGTTCGTTGGTTCGTTGGATCGTTTGTTCGTTGGTTCGAAGGTTCGTTGGTTCGTTGGTTCGTTGGTTCGTTGGTTCGTTGGTTCGTTTATTCGTTTGTTCGTTTGTTCGTTTGTTCGTTTGTTCGTTTGTTCGTTTGTTCGTTGGTTCGTTGGTTCGTTGGTTCGTTGGATCGTTTGTTCGTTGGTTCGAAGGTTCGTTGGTTCGTTGTTTCGTTGTTACGTTGTTTCGTTGTTTCGTTGTTTCGTTGTTTCGTTGTTTCGTTGTTTCGTTGTTTCGTTGTTTCGTTGTTTCGTTGTTTCGTTGTTTCGTTGTTTCGTTGTTTCGTTGTTTCGTTGTTTCGTTGTTTCGTTGTTTCGTTGTTTCGTTGTTTCGTTGTTTCGTTGTTTCGTTGTTTCGTTGTTTCGTTGTTTCGTTGTTTCGTTGTTTCGTTGTTTCGTTGTTTCGTTGTTTCGTTGTTTCGTTGTTTCGTTGTTTCGTTGTTTCGTTGTTTCGTTGTTTCGTTGTTTCGTTGTTTCGTTGTTTCGTTGTTTCGTTGTTTCGTTGTTTCGTTGTTTCGTTGTTTCGTTGTTTCGTTGTTTCGTTGTTTCGTTGTTTCGTTGTTTCGTTGTTTCGTTGTTTCGTTGTTTCGTTGTTTCGTTGTTTCGTTGTTTCGTTGTTTCGTTGTTTCGTTGTTTCGTTGTTTCGTTGTTTCGTTGTTTCGTTGTTTCGTTGTTTCGTTGTTTCGTTGTTTCGTTGTTTCGTTGTTTCGTTGTTTCGTTGTTTCGTTGTTTCGTTGTTTCGTTGTTTCGTTGTTTCGTTGTTTCGTTGTTTCGTTGGATCGTTTGTTCGTTGGTTCGAAGGTTCGTTGGTTCGTTGGTTCGTTGGTTCGTTGGTTCGTTGGTTCGTTGGTTCGTTGGTTCGTTGGTTCGTTGGTTCGTTGGTTCGTTGGTTCGTTGGTTCGTTGGTTCGTTGTTTCGTTGTTTCGTTGTTTCGTTGTTTCGTTGTTTCGTTGTTTCGTTGTTTCGTTGTTTCGTTGTTTCGTTGTTTCGTTGGTTCGTTGTTTCGTTGTTTCGTTGTTTCGTTGTTTCGTTGTTTCGTTGTTTCGTTGTTTCGTTGTTTCGGTGTTTCGTTGTTTCGTTGTTTCGTTGTTTCGTTGTTTCGTTGTTTCGTTGTTTCGTTGTTTCGTTGTTTCGTTGTTTCGTTGTTTCGTTGTTTCGTTGTTTCGTTGTTTCGTTGTTTCGTTGTTTCGTTGTTTCGTTGTTTCGTTGTTTCGTTGTTTCGTTGTTTCGTTGTTTCGTTGTTTCGTTGTTTCGTTGTTTCGTTGTTTCGTTGTTTCGTTGGTTCTTTTCTTTCTTTGTCACTTTGTTCGTTTGTTCGTTTGTTCGTTGGTTCGTTGGTTCGTTGGTTCGTTGGTTCGTTGGTTCGTTGGTTCGTTGGTTCGTTGGATCGTTTGTTCGTTGGTTCGAAGGTTCGTTGGTTCGTTGGTTCGTTGGTTCGTTGGTTCGTTGGTTCGTTGGTTCGTTGGTTCGTTGGTTCGTTGGTTCGTTGGTTCGTTGGTTCGTTGGTTCGTTGGTTCGTTTGTTCGTTTATTCGTTTGTTCGTTTGTTCGTTTGTTCGTTTGTTCGTTTGTTCGTTTGTTCGTTGGTTCGTTGGTTCGTTGGTTCGTTGGATCGTTTGTTCGTTGGTTCGAAGGTTCGTTGGTTCGTTGTTTCGTTGTTACGTTGTTTCGTTGTTTCGTTGTTTCGTTGTTTCGTTGTTTCGTTGTTTCGTTGTTTCGTTGTTTCGTTGTTTCGTTGTTTCGTTGTTTCGTTGTTTCGTTGTTTCGTTGTTTCGTTGTTTCGTTGTTTCGTTGTTTCGTTGTTTCGTTGTTTCGTTGTTTCGTTGTTTCGTTGTTTCGTTGTTTCGTTGTTTCGTTGTTTCGTTGTTTCGTTGTTTCGTTGTTTCGTTGTTTCGTTGTTTCGTTGTTTCGTTGTTTCGTTGTTTCGTTGTTTCGTTGTTTCGTTGTTTCGTTGTTTCGTTGTTTCGTTGTTTCGTTGTTTCGTTGTTTCGTTGTTTCGTTGTTTCGTTGTTTCGTTGTTTCGTTGTTTCGTTGTTTCGTTGTTTCGTTGTTTCGTTGTTTCGTTGTTTCGTTGTTTCGTTGTTTCGTTGTTTCGTTGTTTCGTTGTTTCGTTGTTTCGTTGTTTCGTTGTTTCGTTGTTTCGTTGTTTCGTTGTTTCGTTGTTTCGTTGTTTCGTTGTTTCGTTGTTTCGTTGTTTCGTTGGATCGTTTGTTCGTTGGTTCGAAGGTTCGTTGGTTCGTTGGTTCGTTGGTTCGTTGGTTCGTTGGTTCGTTGGTTCGTTGGTTCGTTGGTTCGTTGGTTCGTTGGTTCGTTGGTTCGTTGGTTCGTTGGTTCGTTGTTTCGTTGTTTCGTTGTTTCGTTGTTTCGTTGTTTCGTTGTTTCGTTGTTTCGTTGTTTCGTTGTTTCGTTGTTTCGTTGGTTCGTTGTTTCGTTGTTTCGTTGTTTCGTTGTTTCGTTGTTTCGGTGTTTCGTTGTTTCGTTGTTTCGTTGTTTCGTTGTTTCGTTGTTTCGTTGTTTCGTTGTTTCGTTGTTTCGTTGTTTCGTTGTTTCGTTGTTTCGTTGTTTCGTTGTTTCGTTGTTTCGTTGTTTCGTTGTTTCGTTGTTTCGTTGTTTCGTTGTTTCGTTGTTTCGTTGTTTCGTTGTTTCGTTGTTTCGTTGTTTCGTTGTTTCGTTGTTTCGTTGTTTCGTTGTTTCGTTGTTTCGTTGTTTCGTTGGTTCATTTCTTTCTTTGTCACTTTGTTCGTTTGTTCGTTTGTTCGTTGGTTCGTTGGTTCGTTGGTTCGTTGGTTCGTTGGTTCGTTGGTTCGTTGGTTCGTTGGATCGTTTGTTCGTTGGTTCGAAGGTTCGTTGGTTCGTTGGTTCGTTGGTTCGTTGGTTCGTTGGTTCGTTGGTTCGTTGGTTCGTTGGTTCGTTGGTTCGTTGGTTCGTTGGTTCGTTGGTTCGTTTGTTCGTTTATTCGTTTGTTCGTTTGTTCGTTTGTTCGTTTGTTCGTTTGTTCGTTTGTTCGTTGGTTCGTTGGTTCGTTGGTTCGTTGGATCGTTTGTTCGTTGGTTCGAAGGTTCGTTGGTTCGTTGTTTCGTTGTTACGTTGTTTCGTTGTTTCGTTGTTTCGTTGTTTCGTTGTTTCGTTGTTTCGTTGTTTCGTTGTTTCGTTGTTTCGTTGTTTCGTTGTTTCGTTGTTTCGTTGTTTCGTTGTTTCGTTGTTTCGTTGTTTCGTTGTTTCGTTGTTTCGTTGTTTCGTTGTTTCGTTGTTTCGTTGTTTCGTTGTTTCGTTGTTTCGTTGTTTCGTTGTTTCGTTGTTTCGTTGTTTCGTTGTTTCGTTGTTTCGTTGTTTCGTTGTTTCGTTGTTTCGTTGTTTCGTTGTTTCGTTGTTTCGTTGTTTCGTTGTTTCGTTGTTTCGTTGTTTCGTTGTTTCGTTGTTTCGTTGGTTCTTTTCTTTCTTTGTCACTTTGTTCGTTTGTTCGTTTGTTCGTTTGTTCGTTTGTTCGTTGGTTCGTTGGTTCGTTGGTTCGTTGGTTCGTTGGTTCGTTGGTTCGTTGGTTCGTTGGTTCGTTGGTTCGTTGGTTCGTTGGATCGTTTGTTCGTTGGTTCGAAGGTTCGTTGTTTCGTTGTTTCGTTGGTTCTTTTCTTTCTTTGTCACTTTGTTCGTTTGTTCGTTTGTTCGTTGGTTCGTTGGTTCGTTGGTTCGTTGGTTCGTTGGTTCGTTGGTTCGTTGGTTCGTTGGTTCGTTGGTTCGTTGGTTCGTTGGTTCGTTGGATCGTTTGTTCGTTGGTTCGAAGGTTCGTTGGTTCGTTGGTTCGTTGGTTCGTTGGTTCGTTGGTTCGTTGGTTCGTTGGTTCGTTGGTTCGTTGGTTCGTTGGTTCGTTGGTTCGTTGGTTCGTTGGTTCGTTGGTTCGTTGGTTCGTTGGTTCGTTTGTTCGTTTGTTCGTTTGTTCGTTTGTTCGTTTGTTCGTTTGTTCGTTTGTTCGTTTGTTCGTTTGTTCGTTTGTTCGTTTGTTCGTTTGTTCGTTGGTACGTTGGTTCGTTGGTTCGTTGGTTCGTTGGTTCGTTGGTTCGTTGGTTCGTTGGTTCGTTGGTTCGTTGGTTCGTTGGTTCGTTGGTTCGTTGGTTCGTTGGTTCGTTGGTTCGTTGGTTCATTTGTTCGTTGGTTCGAAGGTTCGTTGGTTCGTTGGTTCGTTGGTTCGTTGGTTCGTTGGTTCGTTGGTTCGTTGGTTCGTTGGTTGGTTGGTTCGTTGGTTCGTTGTTTCGTTGGTTCGTTTGTTCGTTTGTTCGTTTGTTCGTTTGTTCGTTTGTTCGTTGGTTCGTTGGTTCGTTGGTTCGTTGGTTCGTTGGTTCGTTGGTTCGTTGGTTCGTTGGTTCGTTGGTTCGTTGGTTCGTTGGTTCGTTGTTTCGTTGTTTCGTTGTTTCGTTGTTTCGTTGTTTCGTTGTTTCGTTGTTTCGTTGTTTCGTTGTTTCGTTGTTTCGTTGTTTCGTTGTTTCGTTGTTTCGTTGTTTCGTTGTTTCGTTGTTTCGTTGTTTCGTTGTTTCGTTGTTTCGTTGTTTCGTTGTTTCGTTGTTTCGTTGTTTCGTTGTTTCGTTGTTTCGTTGTTTCGTTGTTTCGTTGTTTCGTTGTTTCGTTGTTTCGTTGTTTCGTTGTTTCGTTGTTTCGTTGTTTCGTTGTTTCGTTGTTTCGTTGTTTCGTTGTTTCGTTGTTTCGTTGTT
>NW_027488341.1:0-5935 GCF_050908995.1 Andrena cerasifolii | reverse complement strand
TTCGTTGGTTCGTTGGTTCGTTGGTTCGTTGGTTCGTTGGTTCGTTGGTTCGTTGGTTCGTTGGTTCGTTGGTTCGTTGGTTCGTTGGTTCGTTGGTTCGTTGGTTCGTTGGTTCGTTGGTTCGTTGGTTCGTTGGTTCGTTGGTTCGTTTGTTTCTTTGTTTCTTTGTTCGTTTGTTCGTTTGTTCGTTTGTTCGTTGATCCGTTGGTTCGTTTGTTCGTTTGTTCGTTTGTTCGTTTGTTCGTTTGTTCGCTGGTTCGCTGGTTCGTTGGTTCGTTGGTTCGTTGGTTCGTTGGTTCGTTGGTTCGTTGGTTCGTTGGTTCGTTGGTTCGTTGGTTCATTGGTTCGTTTTTTCGTTTGTTCGCTGGTTCGTTGGTTCGTTTGTTTCTTTGTTTGTTTCTTTCTTTGTTCGTTTGTTCGTTGGTTCGTTGGTTCGTTTGTTTCTTTGTTTCTTTCTTTCTTTGTTCGTTTGTTCGTTGGTTCGTTGGTTCGTTTGTTCGTTTGTTTCTTTGTTCGTTTGTTCGTTTGTTCGTTGGTTCGATTGTTCGTTTGTTCGCTGGTTCGTTGGTTCGTTGGTTCGTTGGTTCGTTGGTTCGTTGGTTCGTTGGTTCGTTGGTTCGTTGGTTCGTTGGTTCGTTGGTTCGTTGGTTCGTTGGTTCGTTGCTTCGTTGGTTCGTTGGTTCGTTGGTTCGTTGGTTCGTTGGTTCGTTGGTTCGTTGGTTCGTTGGTTCGTTTGTTCGTTGGTTCGTTGGTTCCTTGGTTCGTTGGTTCGTTGGTTCGTTGGTTCGTTGGTTCTTTGGTTCGTTGGTTCGTTGGTTCGTTGGTTCGTTGGTTCGTTGGTTCGTTGATTCGTTGGTTCGTTGGTTCGTTGGTTCGTTGGTTCGTTGGTTCGTTGGTTCGTTGGTTCGTTGGTTCGTTGGTTCGTTGGTTCGTTGGTTCGTTGGTTCGTTGGTTCGTTGGTACGTTTGTTTCTTTGTTTCTTTGTTTCTTTGTTCGTTTCTTCGTTTCTTCGTTGGTTCGTTTGTTCGTTTGTTCGCTGGTTCGTTGGTTCGTTGGTTCGTTGGTTCGTTGGTTCGTTGGTTCGTTGGTTCGTTGGTTCGTTGTTTCGTTGGTTCGTTGGTTCGTTGGTTCGTTGGTTCGTTGGTTCGTTGGTTCGTTGTTTCGTTGGTTCGTTGGTTCGTTGGTTCGTTGGTTCGTTGGTTCGTTGGTTCGTTGGTTCGTTGGTTCGTTGGTTCGTTGGTTCGTTGGTTCGTTGGTTCGTTGATTCGTTGGTTCGTTGGTTCGTTGGTTCGTTGGTTCGTTGGTTCGTTGGTTCGTTGTTTCGTTGTTTCGTTGGTTCGTTGGTTCGTTGGTTCGTTGGTTCGTTGGTTCGTTGTTTCGTTGGTTCGTTGGTTCGTTGGTTCGTTGGTTCGTTGGTTCGTTGGTTCGTTGGTTCGTTGGTTCGTTGGTTCGTTGGTTCGTTTGTTTCTTTGTTTCTTTGTTCGTTTGTTCGTTTGTTCGTTTGTTCGTTGATCCGTTGGTTCGTTTGTTCGTTTGTTCGTTTGTTCGTTTGTTCGTTGGTTCGTTGGTTCGTTGGTTCGTTGGTTCGTTGGTTCGTTGGTTCGTTGGTTCGTTGGTTCGTTGGTTCGTTGGTTCGTTGGTTCGTTGGTTCATTGGTTCGTTTTTTCGTTTGTTCGCTGGTTCGTTGGTTCGTTTGTTTCTTTGTTTGTTTCTTTCTTTGTTCGTTTGTTCGTTGGTTCGTTGGTTCGTTTGTTTCTTTGTTTCTTTCTTTCTTTGTTCGTTTGTTCGTTGGTTCGTTGGTTCGTTGGTTCGTTTGTTTCTTTGTTCGTTTGTTCGTTTGTTCGTTGGTTCGATTGTTCGTTTGTTCGCTGGTTCGTTGGTTCGTTGGTTCGTTGGTTCGTTGGTTCGTTGGTTCGTTGGTTCGTTGGTTCGATGGTTCGTTGGTTCGTTGGTTCGTTGGTTCGTTGGTTCGTTGGTTCGTTGGTTCGTTGGTTCTTTGGTTCGTTGGTTCGTTGGTTCGTTGGTTCGTTGGTTCGTTGGTTCGTTGGTTCGTTGGTTCGTTGATTCGTTGGTCCGTTGGTTCGTTGGTTCGTTGGTTCGTTGGTTGTTGGTCCGTTGGTTCGTTGGTTCGTTGGTTCGTTGGTTCGTTGGTTCGTTGGTTCGTTGGTTCGTTTGTTTCTTTGTTTCTTTCTTTCTTTGTTCGTTTGTTCGTTTGTTCGTTTGTTCGCTGGTTCGTTGGTTCGTTGGTTCGTTGGTTCGTTGGTTCGTTGGTTCGTTGGTTCGTTGGTTCGTTGGTTCGTTGGTTCGTTGGTTCGTTGGTTCGTTGGTTCGTTGGTTCGTTGGTTCGTTGGTTCGTTGGTTCGTTGGTTCGTTGGTTCGTTGGTTCGTTGGTTCCTTGGTTCGTTGGTTCGTTGGTTCGTTGGTTCGTTGGTTCGTTGGTTCGTTGGTTCGTTGGTTCGTTGGTTCGTTGGTTCGTTGGTTCGTTGGTTCGTTGGTTCGTTGGTTCGTTGGTTCGTTGGTTCGTTGGTTCGTTTGTTTCTTTCTTTCTTTGTTCGTTGGTTCGTTGGTTCGTTTGTTTCTTTGTTTCTTTCTTTCTTTGTTCGTTGGTTCGTTGGTTCGTTGGTTCGTTGGTTCGTTGGTTCGTTGGTTCGTTGGTTCGATGGTTCGTTGGTTCGTTGGTTCGTTGGTTCGTTGGTTCGTTGGTTCGTTGGTTCGTTGGTTCTTTGGTTCGTTGGTTCGTTGGTTCGTTGGTTCGTTGGTTCGTTGGTTCGTTGGTTCGTTGGTTCGTTGATTCGTTGGTCCGTTGGTTCGTTGGTTCGTTGGTTCGTTGGTTCGTTGGTTCGTTGGTTCGTTTGTTTCTTTGTTTCTTTCTTTCTTTGTTCGTTTGTTCGTTTGTTCGTTTGTTCGCTGGTTCGTTGGTTCGTTGGTTCGTTGGTTCGTTGGTTCGTTGGTTCGTTGGTTCGTTGGTTCGTTGGTTCGTTGGTTCGTTGGTTCGTTGGTTCGTTGGTTCGTTGGTTCGTTGGTTCGTTGGTTCGTTGGTTCGTTGGTTCGTTGGTTCGTTGGTTCGTTGGTTCCTTGGTTCGTTGGTTCGTTGGTTCGTTGGTTCGTTGGTTCGTTGGTTCGTTGGTTCGTTGGTTCGTTGGTTCGTTGGTTTGTTTGTTTCTTTCTTTCTTTGTTCGTTTGTTCGGTTGTTCGTTTGTTCGTTGATTCGTTGGTTCGTTTGTTCGTTTGTTCGTTTGTTCGTTTGCTCGTTTTTTCGCTGGTTCGTTGGTTCGTTGGTTCGTTGGTTCGTTGGTTCGTTGGTTCGTTGGTTCGTTGGTTCGTCGGTTCGTTGGTTCCTTGGTTCGTTGGTTCGTTGGTTCGTTGGTTCGTTGGTTCTTTGGTTCGTTGGTTCGTTGGTTCGTTGGTTCGTTGGTTCGTTGGTTCGTTGGTTCGTTGGTTCGTTTGTTTCTTTGTTTCTTTCTTTCTTTGTTCGTTTGTTCGTTGGTTCGTTGGTTCGTTGGTTCGTTTGTTTCTTTGTTTCTTCCTTTCTTTGTTCGTTTGTTCGTTTGTTCGTTGGTTCGATTGTTCGTTTGTTCGCTGGTTCGTTGGTTCGTTGGTTCGTTGGTTCGTTGGTTCGTTGGTTCGTTGGTTCGTTGGTTCGTTGGTTCGTTGGTTCGTTGGTTCGTTGGTTCGTCGGTTCGTTGGTTCGTTGGTTCGTTGGTTCGTTGGTTCGTTGGTTCGTTGGTTCGTTGGTTCGTTGGTTCGTTGGTTCGCTGGTTCGTTGGTTCGTTTGTTTCTTTGTTTCTTTCTTTCTTTGTTCGTTGGTTCGTTGGTTCGTTGGTTCGTTGGTTCGTTGGTTCGTTGGTTCGTTGGTTCGTTGGTTCGTTGGTTCCTTGGTTCGTTGGTTCGTTGGTTCGTTGGTTCGTTGGTTCTTTGGTTCGTTGGTTCTTTGGTTCGTTGGTTCGTTGGTTCGTTGGTTCGTTGGTTCGTTGGTTCGTTGGTTCGTTGGTTCGTTGGTTCTTTGGTTCGTTGGTTCGTTGGTTCGTTGGTTCGTTGGTTCGTTGGTTCGTTGGTTCCTTGGTTCGTTGGTTCGTTGGTTCGTTTGTTTCTTTGTTTCTTTCTTTCTTTGTTCGTTTGTTCGTTTGTTCGTTTGTTCGTTTGATCGTTTGTTCGCTGGTTCGGTGGTTCGTTGGTTCCTTGGTTCGTTGGTTCGTTGGTTCGTTGGTTCGTTGGTTCTTTGGTTCGTTGGTTCGTTGGTTCGTTGGTTCGTTGGTTCTTTGGTTCGTTGGTTCGTTGGTTCGTTGGTTCGTTGGTTCGTTGGTTCGTTGGTTCGTTGGTTCGTTGGTTCGTTGGTTCGTTGGTTCGTTGGTTCGTTGGTTCGTTGGTTCGTTGGTTCGTTGGTTCTTTGGTTCGTTGGTTCGTTGGTTCGTTGGTTCGTTGGTTCGTTGGTTCGTTGGTTCGTTGGTTCGTTGATTCGTTGGTCCGTTGGTTCGTTGGTTCGTTGGTTCGTTGGTTCGTTGGTTCGTTGGTTCGTTTGTTTCTTTGTTTCTTTCTTTCTTTGTTCGTTTGTTCGTTTGTTCGTTTGTTCGCTGGTTCGTTGGTTCGTTGGTTCGTTGGTTCGTTGGTTCGTTGGTTCGTTGGTTCGTTGGTTCGTTGGTTCGTTGGTTCGTTGGTTCGTTGGTTCGTTGGTTCGTTGGTTCGTTGGTTCGTTGGTTCGTTGGTTCGTTGGTTCGTTGGTTCGTTGGTTCCTTGGTTCGTTGGTTCGTTGGTTCGTTGGTTCGTTGGTTCGTTGGTTCGTTGGTTCGTTGGTTCGTTGGTTCGTTGGTTCGTTTGTTTCTTTCTTTCTTTGTTCGTTTGTTCGGTTGTTCGTTTGTTCGTTGATTCGTTGGTTCGTTTGTTCGTTTGTTCGTTTGTTCGTTTGCTCGTTTTTTCGCTGGTTCGTTGGTTCGTTGGTTCGTTGGTTCGTTGGTTCGTTGGTTCGTTGGTTCGTTGGTTCGTCGGTTCGTTGGTTCCTTGGTTCGTTGGTTCGTTGGTTCGTTGGTTCGTTGGTTCTTTGGTTCGTTGGTTCGTTGGTTCGTTGGTTCGTTGGTTCGTTGGTTCGTTGGTTCGTTGGTTCGTTGGTTCGTTTGTTTCTTTGTTTCTTTCTTTCTTTGTTCGTTTGTTCGTTGGTTCGTTGGTTCGTTGGTTCGTTTGTTTCTTTGTTTCTTCCTGTCTTTGTTCGTTTGTTCGTTTGTTCGTTGGTTCGATTGTTCGTTTGTTCGCTGGTTCGTTGGTTCGTTGGTTCGTTGGTTCGTTGGTTCGTTGGTTCGTTGGTTCGTTGGTTCGTTGGTTCGTTGGTTCGTTGGTTCGTTGGTTCGTTGGTTCGTCGGTTCGTTGGTTCGTTGGTTCGTTGGTTCGTTGGTTCGTTGGTTCGTTGGTTCGTTGGTTCGTTGGTTCGTTGGTTCGCTGGTTCGTTGGTTCGTTTGTTTCTTTGTTTCTTTCTTTCTTTGTTCGTTGGTTCGTTGGTTCGTTGGTTCGTTGGTTCGTTGGTTCGTTGGTTCGTTGGTTCGTTGGTTCGTTGGTTCCTTGGTTCGTTGGTTCGTTGGTTCGTTGGTTCGTTGGTTCTTTGGTTCGTTGGTTCTTTGGTTCGTTGGTTCGTTGGTTCGTTGGTTCGTTGGTTCGTTGGTTCGTTGGTTCGTTGGTTCGTTGGTTCTTTGGTTCGTTGGTTCGTTGGTTCGTTGGTTCGTTGGTTCGTTGGTTCGTTGGTTCCTTGGTTCGTTGGTTCGTTGGTTCGTTTGTTTCTTTGTTTCTTTCTTTCTTTGTTCGTTTGTTCGTTTGTTCGTTTGTTCGTTTGTTCGTTTGTTCGCTGGTTCGGTGGTTCGTTGGTTCCTTGGTTCGTTGGTTCGTTGGTTCGTTGGTTCGTTGGTTCTTTGGTTCGTTGGTTCGTTGGTTCGTTGGTTCGTTGGTTCTTTGG
>NW_027488340.1:0-5935 GCF_050908995.1 Andrena cerasifolii | reverse complement strand
TTATTTGAACCTTTTAAGTGTAAAAAAAATAAATGAATAACAACTAAGATTAAAATAATTAATGGAAGAATAAAATAATGGAATGAATAAAATCGATTTAAAGTTGCATTATCAATTGAGAATCCTCCTCAAATTCATTCTACTAATATTTGTCCAATATAAGGAATTGCTGATAATAAATTTGTAATTACTGTTGCTCCTCAAAAAGATATTTGTCCTCATGGTAAAACATAACCTAAGAATGCTGTTGCTATTGATATTAATATAATAATTACTCCTATAATTCATACTGGAGTTGATTTAAATGAATGATAATAAATTCCTCGACCAACATGTAAATATATAGTGATAAAGTATAATGATGCTCCATTTATATGAATTAAACGAATTAATCAGCCTAAATTTACGTCTTTTATAATATGAATAACTCTTTCGAAGGCCAAATTAATATTTGGACAGTAGTGTAGTGATAGAAAAATTCCAGAAATAATTTGTACTAATAAATATACTCCTAAAATTGATCCAAAATTTCATCATGAATTGATGTTTATAGGTGATGGTAAGTTGATTAAAGAGTTATTTGAAATTTTTAGTATTGGATTATTTTTTATTATTCTAATAAATTTAGATTTTTTCATAATTAATTAATCTTTCGAAGAGGACAATATTTAGAAGAGCATACTTTAATTGTTAGAAGTAAACAATATAAAAGATTTACAATTGTAATTGTTGAAAGAATTCTTAAAGGAAGTGTATAGATCTTATAAATAAAAATTTTATTTAAGTTAATTTTATTATTTATATAAAAATTTGCTTGTTCTGGATAATAAAGGTACGTAATTAATATAGTTATTGATATTCCAATGAGTAAATATATAACTATTATAAGTTCATTTATTTTAATTTTTGATGGATGGTTATTAATTATTCTAGTGAAATAGAGGAATATAATTATTATTCCTCCAATAATAGAGATAAAAATTATATATAAATAGATTGATAATCCTGTAGTAATAAATAAGAATATTATATTTATAACTGAATATAAAACTAGAAGAAGAATTATTATTAATGGGTGAATAAAATTTATTAAAATTGATATGATAATAATTATTATTATTGAGAGAGCTACAGTTAGACATAATATTTTTAGGGTTATAGATGTTATCATAAACAAAAAGTAGTTTAAACTAAAACTTTAATTTTGGGTATTAATGATATCTTAATAAGATTTTTTTGAATTTTGCCTGTAAGAATTTTGTATCTATATTTAATTTACAAGATTAAAGTTTTAATTAAACTATACAGATTATTATTGGTGATTTTATTTATTTAGATATATTTAATTTTTTTAGACTATTAATTTTATTAATTTTTATTTTGATTTATGCATGTAAGGATAGATTTTTAATGATTTTAATTAGTATAGAATTTATAGTTTTAACAGTTCTCAGGCTGGTTTTTTTTTTTGAAGTAAATAATTTTAATGAATGGGTTTTTTTATATTATTTGATTTTTTCTGTTTGTGATGGAGTTTTGGGTTTATCTATTATGATTAATATGATTTTTTATATAAATAATCAAAGTGTTAGGATGGTTAATTTAATATGATAATGATTTTTTTATGAGTTTAGTTGGATTGATCTTTTTTTTGAAGAATTTTTTTTATAAGTGTTTTTTAAGAAATTTTTTCTTTTGTTTAGTTTTATATGTTATGATTCATTGTGGATTTTTATTAGATTGATTTTTTATTGGTTATAATCTTAGTTTGAGTATATATTCTTATTATCTTATTATATTGGTTTTCTTTATAATGGTGTTACTTTATATTCTATTGATGAATCTGATACTCTTTGTGTTAGTTTAAATTTGTTTTTAGCTATTGTTTTGTTTTTGGCTTTTAGTTCAATGAGATTTTTAATGTTTTATTTTTTTTTTGAGATTAGTTTGATTGTGGTTTATGTTATTATTTTAAAGTGAGGTATAGGTTTAATGCGATTGATTTTCGGGTTATTATTTTATATTTTATACGTTATTTTTTCTTTACCATTGCTTATTTTTATTCTTTATTCTATATATATTTATATAGATCAATAATAGTTACTTTAGAACTTTCTAATATAATTATTAATAATTATATTTATATATATATGTGTATAGGATTTTTATTGAAGATTCCTATATATATATTTCATGGTTGACTTTTGAAGGCTCATGTGGAGGCTCCTGTTTTTGGATCTATGGTTTTGGCGTCGATTTTGTTGAAATTGGGTACTTATGGAATACTTCGATTTTTAATGATTTTTTATTTAAATTCAGTTTTTTTATCTAAATATATATTAATTTTTAGAATTATGGGTGGTGTTTTTCTTAGATGTGTTTGTTTACGTCAGGTTGATTTAAAGGTTTTGGTTGCTTATTCATCGGTTGTTCATATGAGTTTATTATTGGGAGGTATATTTACTTTACTTAAATTGGGAATAATTGGTTCATATGTTTTAATAATTTCTCATGGTTTATGTTCATCTGGTTTATTTTATTTAGTTAATGTATTTTATAGAGAGACAAACAGTCGTTTAATAATTATTAATAAGGGTTTATTAATTTGTATACCGTCAATAGCAATGTTTTGATTTATATTATGTTCTTCTAATATAGCTTCACCTGTTTCTTTAATTTAGTTGGTGAAATTATATTAATAATTAGTCTTGTTATATGAATGAAGTTTATTTTTATTGGTCTAGTCTTATATTCATTTTTTAGATTTGTTTATTCATTGTATATATATAGATATATTTGTCATGGAAATTCTAATTTATGACTTAAATAAGTAGAGGTATTGTAGTAAATTATTTTGTTTTGCTTATTCATTGAATTCCTTTAAATTTTTTGTTTTTGAATTTATCTATATTTTATTATTTAAATAGTTTAATTAAAAATTTTGATTTGTGGGATCAAAGATGTATTTTTTACTTTAAATAATCTTCAGAATTATTATTTTTGTTGTATTCATATTTTTTTGTGGGATTGCATATATTGTGTTTGGAGTATACATATATATAAATTTATTTTTATGTGTATTTGACTGAACAATTTTTGAGGTTGGTTCTTTGGTTTTTAGAATAACTATTTATATTGATTATACTGGTATAATTTTTTTAGGTGTGGTTTTGATTATTTCTTCAATAGTTCTTTTGTATAGTATGGATTATATATCTGGTGATAAGAGTATTGATCGGTTAAAGTATCTTATTTTTTTGTTTGTTTTATCTATATGTTTAATGATTTTAAGGCCTAATATTTTAAGTATCTTATTAGGCTGGGATGGGCTGGGCCTGATTTCATATTGTTTAGTAGTGTATTATCAGAGAGATATTGCTTATAGATCTGGTATATTAACTATTTTATGCAATCGGTTAGGAGACATTGGTTTGCTAATGCTGATCAGGTTTGGCGCATTTGTTGGATCATGAAATTTAATGTTGTATTCTTTTGATAGATTTATAATGGTTTTTATTTTTATTGCTATATTTACTAAGAGAGCTCAAATACCTTTTTCTTCTTGATTACCTGCAGCTATAACTGCTCCTACACCTGTATCTTCTTTGGTTCATTCTTCTACTTTAGTAACTGCTGGTGTTTATTTAATAATTCGTTATAATGAGGTTTTATTTTGTTTTGATTTGGGGGTTTTAATTTTTGTGTCTGTTTTTACGATGATGATGTCGGGTTTAATTGCTAATTTTGAGTTTGATTTAAAAAAGATTATTGCATTGTCTACTTTAAGTCAGTTAGGATTTATAATGAGTATTATGTTTTTTGGTTTGAGTGATTTAGCTTTTTTTCATTTGGTAATTCATGCAATGTTTAAATCTTTAATGTTTTTTATGTGTAGGTGGTTTTATTCATTCAATGAATGATAATCAAGATATTCGTAATTATGGTGGTATATTTTATATTTATCCCTTAAAGAGTATTGTTATAATTATTTCTTTATTTTGTTTATGTGGGATTCCTTTTTTATCTGGTTTTTATTCAAAGGATTTAATTTTCGAGTATTTTTTAGTTAGATCAATAAATTTGTTATTAATATTAATATTTTATTTATCTATAATTTTTACTGTTAGTTATTCTATTCGGTTGGTAATCTGGTTATTTTTGGATTACTATAGTTTTTTCCCTTTTTCAAATCTTAAAGAAAGAAAATTGATTAGAGTTAGAATGATATTTTTAATGTTGATGTCTATTTTTTGTGGAAGGGTTTTTGCTAAATTGGTTTATAGGAAATATTTTTTTTATTGATGAATTTTGATAAGATTCTGATTATAAAGATATATATATATGGTATATTTTTGGGCTATCTATTTTATTTAAGTGAAATAACTAGATTCTTGAGTATTATTTATTTTTTTGCTTCTATGTACTTTTTAAATATTTTCTTTAAATTTTCTTATAAGTGACTTATTTTTAATTTTTATAGATATGAGAGTTGATTTGAGAAGGGCTGATATGAGTCTCTTAGAGGATTAAGAATCTATAAAATGATGTATTTGATTAACTTGCTAGATGTGAAGCGATTTGATTTAATTTTGATCGTAAAAATTTATATTTATATGTATTTGCTAATTATAATTATTTATTAATTTAAATAGCTTAAAAAGAGCATAATATTGAAAATATTAAGGTAATAATTTTTATTTTTAAATATAATTTATAAATTTTAAATTAATTTTATATTGAAAATATAATGTTTTTTTAAACTATATAAATTAGAAATATAAATGATTAAACATTTTGATTAGAATTAGAAGTTCTATATTTTATTTCCTATTTAATTGGATTTATAATCATTTGAATTATTAACAATAATTTACCTCTACTTTGGTTTCAATAATATATAAAGTAATTATTTACTTTTAATTTCGACTTAAAGATTTGACTATTGTTGTGTATATAATTATTTATAAGATATACTAGTTTAAGTAATTATTAAATGCAATTTAATTGTTATTTATTAACTAATATCCTAATTGATTCATTCTAGATAAGAGAATATTCATTCAATTCATAAACTAATAATTAATATTAATAATAATAAATAGAATGTTGATTTTGTTGATATTATAATTTTATATTTAATTAGTGGTAGAATTGGGATGATTAGAATAATTTCAATGTCAAAGATTAGGAATATTAGGGTAATTAAGAAAAATTGAATTGAAAATGGTAATCGTGGTCTTGTTATTGGATTGAATCCACATTCAAATGGGGTTATTTTTTTTCGGTTTTTGTTAATTACTTTTGTAAATATTATATTTAGAAAAATTATTAAAATAGGGATAATTGAGAATACGATGAGAATTATTATTATGGAGATAATTATATATATTTTATTTTATTAAAATCTTTTAATTGGAAGTTAAATGTAATTATTATACTATATATATTAGAAGTTTCATCAGTAGATTGTAATATATAGAAATAATCAGATGATGTCTACAAAATGTCAATATCATGATGCGGTTTCGAAATTTAGATGATGTATTTTTGAGAAATGATTTATATTTAATCGGATGAAACAAGTAGATAGAAAAATTAAACCAATATTTACATGTGAACCATGAAATCCTGTTGTTATAAAGAAAATTGAACCATAAATTTCTATCGTTAAAACAGAAAGGTGCTTCTATATATTCATAAATTTGTAATGTAGTGAAGTATATTCCTAAAATAATTGTTAATAATAATCTAATTTTTGTTTCTTTAAAGTTATTATTTAGTATAGCGTAGTGTCTTCATGTAATTGTAATTCCTGATGAAATTAAAATAATTGAATTTAATAAAGGAATATTGTATGGGTTGAATTGTTCAATTGAAGTTGGTGGTCAGTTTATACCAATTTCAATTCTTGGTGTAATTGATCTATGAAAGTATG
>NW_027488339.1:0-5953 GCF_050908995.1 Andrena cerasifolii | reverse complement strand
TTTTAAAATTTGAAAAAATTAAAAAAAAATTAAAAAATAAATATTTTTTTTTAATTTTGTTAAAAAATTGAAACAAATTTAAAAAAAAATTTAAAAAATTTAAAAAAATTAAAAAAAAATTTAATAAATTAAAAAAAAGATTTTGAAATAAAAAAATAATCCTTTTTAAAAAATTTAAAAAAAAATTAGAAAAATTATCAAAAATTAAAAAAAAAATAAAAAAATTTAAAAATTAAAAAGATAGAAATAATTTTTTTAAAAATAAATATAAAAATTTTAAAATTAAAACAAAATTAAAATAAAAATTTTTAAAAAAAAATTTAAAAATTGAAAAAATTAAAAAACATTTTTGAAATAAAAAAATAATACTTTTAAAAAAATTAAAAAAAAATTTAGAAAAATAAAAAAAAATAAAAAAAAATAAAAAAAAATTTAAAAATTAAAAAAATTAAAAAAATTAAAAATATAGAAAAAAAATTAAAAAATAAATATTTTTTTTTAATTTTGTTAAAAAATTGAAACAAATTTTAAAAAAAAATTTAAAAATTTAAAAAAATTTTAAAAAAATTTAGAAAAATTATCAAAAATTTAAAAATTAAAAAGATATAAATAATTTTTTAAAAAAATAAATAAAAAAATTTTAAAATTAAAACAAAATTAAAATAAAAATTTTTAAAAAAAAATTTAAAAATTAAAAAAAATTAAAAAAAAGATTTTGAAATAAAAAAATAATCCTTTTTAAGAAATTAAAAAAAATTAGAAAAATTATCAAAAATTTAAAAAAAAATAAAAAAATTTAAAAATTAAAAAGATAGAAGATAATTTTTAAAAAAATAAATATAAAAATTTTAAAATTAAAACAAAATTAAAATAAAAATTTTAAAAAAAAATTTAAAAATTGAAAAAAATTAAAAAAAAATTTAATAAATTAAAAAAAAGATTTTGAAATAAAAAAATAATCCTTTTTAAAAAATTTAAAAAAAAATTAGAAAAATTATCAAAAATTAAAAAAAAAATAAAAAAATTTAAAAATTAAAAAGATAGAAATAATTTATAAAAAAATAAATATAAAAATTTTAAAATTAAAACAAAATTAAAATAAAAATTTAAAAAAAAAATTTAAAAAGTGAAAAAAATTAAAACATAAAGAAATTTTTTTTTAAAAAAAAAAAAAACAATTTAAAAATTTAAAAAAAAATTCTAAAAAATTAAAAAACATTTTTGAAGTATAAAAATAATACTTTTAAAAAAATTTTTAAAAATTTAGAAAAATTTTAAAAAATTAAAAAAAAATAAAAAAAATTTTAAAATAAAAAATTTAAAATATAAAAAAAATTTAAAAATTAAAAAAAGTTTAAATTAAAAAAATAATAGTATATAAATAATTTAAAAAAAATAAAAAAAATTTAAAAAATTAAAAAAATTAAAATAAATTTAAAAAAAAATTTTAAAATTTGAAAAAATTAAAAAAAAATTAAAAAATAAATATTTTTTTTTAATTTTGTTAAAAAATTGAAACAAATTTAAAAAAAAATTTTAAAAATTTAAAAAAATTAAAAAAAAATTTAATAAATTAAAAAAAAGATTTTGAAATAAAAAAATAATCCTTTTTAAAAAATTTAAAAAAAAATTAGAAAAATTATCAAAAATTAAAAAAAAAATAAAAAAATTTAAAAATTAAAAAGATATAAATAATTTTTTAAAAAAATAAATAAAAAAATTTTAAAATTAAAACAAAATTAAAATAAAAATTTTTAAAAAAAAATTTTAAAATTAAAAAAAATTAAAAAAAAGATTTTGAAATAAAAAAATAATCCTTTTTAAGAAATTAAAAAAAAATTAGAAAAATTATCAAAAATTTAAAAAAAAATAAAAAAATTTAAAAATTAAAAAGATAGAAGATAATTTTTAAAAAAATAAATATAAAAATTTTAAAATTAAAACAAAATTAAAATAAAAATTTTAAAAAAAAATTTAAAAATTGAAAAAAATTAAAAAAAAAATTTAATAAATTAAAAAAAAGATTTTGAAATAAAAAAATAATCCTTTTTAAAAAATTTAAAAAAAAATTAGAAAAATTATCAAAAATTAAAAAAAAAATAAAAAAATTTAAAAATTAAAAAGATAGAAATAATTTTTAAAAAAATAAATATAAAAATTTTAAAATTAAAACAAAATTAAAATAAAAATTTAAATAAAAAATTTAAAAATTGAAAAAAAATAAAACATAAAGAAATTTTTTTTAAAAAAATAAAAAACAATTTAAAAATTTAAAAAAAAATTCTAAAAAATTAAAAAACATTTTTGAAATAAAAAAATAATACTTTTAAAATTTTTTTTAAAAATTTAGAAAAATTTTCAAAAATTAAAAAAAAAATTTAAAATAAAAAAATTTAAAATATAAAAAAAATTTAAAAATTAAAAAAAAATTAAATTAAAAAAATAATAATATATAAATAATTTAAAAAAAATAAAAAAAATTTAAAAAATTAAAAAAAATTTTAAAATTTGATAAAATTAAAAAAAAATTAAAAAACATTTTTGAAATAAAAAAATAATACTTTTAAAAAAATTAAAAAAAAATTTTAGAAAAATAAAAAAAAATAAAAAAAATAAAAAAAATTTAAAAATTAAAAAAATTAAAAAAATTAAAAATATAGAAAAAAATTAAAAAAATTAAAAATATAGAAAAAAATTAAAAAATAAATATTTTTTTTAATTCTGTTAAAAAATTGAAACAAATTTTAAAAAAAAATTTAAAAATTTAAAAAAATTTTTAAAAAATTTAGAAAAATTATCAAAAATTTAAAAATTAAAAAGATATAAATAATTTTTTAAAAAAATAAATAAAAAAATTTTAAAATTAAAACAAAATTAAAATAAAAATTTTTAAAAAAAATTTAAAAATTAAAAAAAATTAAAAAAAAGATTTTGAAATAAAAAAATAATCCTTTTTAAGAAATTAAAAAAAAATTAGAAAAATTATCAAAAATTTAAAAAAAAATAAAAAAATTTAAAAATTAAAAAGGTAGAAATAATTTTTAAAAAAATAAATATAAAAATTTTAAAATTAAAACAAAATTAAAATAAAAATTTAAAAAAAAAATTTAAAAAGTGAAAAAAATTAAAACATAAAGAAATTTTTTTTTAAAAAAAAAAAACAATTTAAAAATTTAAAAAAAAATTCTAAAAAATTAAAAAACATTTTTGAAGTATAAAAATAATACTTTTAAAAAAATTTTTAAAAATTTAGAAAAATTTTCAAAAATTTAGAAAAATTTTCAAAAATTAAAAAAAAATAAAAAAAATTTTAAAATAAAAAATTTAAAATATAAAAAAAATTTAAAAATTAAAAAAAGTTTAAATTAAAAAAATAATAGTATATAAATAATTTAAAAAAAATAAAAAAAATTTAAAAAATTAAAAAAATTAAAATAAATTTAAAAAAAAATTTTAAAATTTGAAAAAATTAAAAAAAAATTAAAAAATAAATATTTTTTTTAATTTTGTTAAAAAATTGAAACAAATTTAAAAAAAAATTTTAAAAATTTAAAAAAATTAAAAAAAAATTTAATAAATTAAAAAAAAGATTTTGAAATAAAAAAATAATCCTTTTTAAAAAATTTAAAAAAAAATTAGAAAATTATCAAAAATTAAAAAAAAAATAAAAAAATTTAAAAATTAAAAAGATAGAAATAATTTTTAAAGAAATAAATATAAAAATTTTAAAATTAAAACAAAATTAAAATAAAAATTTTTAAAAAAAAAAATTTAAAAATTGAAAAAATTAAAAAACATTTTTGAAATAAAAAATAATACTTTTAAAAAAATTAAAAAAAAATTAGAAAAATTTTCAAAAATAAATAAAAAATAAAACATTTTAAAAATTAAAAAAATTAAAAAATATAGAAAAAAAATTAAAAAATAAATAATTTTTTTTTAATTTTGTTAAAAAATCGAAACAAATTTAAAAAAAAATTTAAAAAATTTAAAAAAATTAAAAAAAAAATTTAATAAATTAAAAAAAAGATTTGAAATAAAAAAATAATCCTTTTTAAAAAATTTAAAAAAAAATTAGAAAAATTATCAAAAATTTAAAAATTAAAAAGATATAAATAATTTTTTAAAAAAATAAATAAAAAAATTTTAAAATTAAAACAAAATTAAAATAAAAATTTTTAAAAAAAAATTTAAAAATTGAAAAAATTAAAAAACATTTTTGAAATAAAAAAATAATACTTTTAAAAAAATTAAAAAAAAATTTAGAAAAATAAAAAAAAATAAAAAAAAATAAAAAAAAATTTAAAAATTAAAAAAATTAAAAAAATTAAAAATATAGAAAAAATTAAAAAATAAATATTTTTTTTTAATTTTGTTAAAAAATTGAAACAAATTTTAAAAAAAAATTTAAAAATTTAAAAAAAATTTAAAAAAATTTAGAAAAATTATCAAAAATTTAAAAATTAAAAAGATATAAATAATTTTTTAAAAAAATAAATAAAAAAATTTTAAAATTAAAACAAAATTAAAATAAAAATTTTTAAAAAAAAATTTAAAAATTAAAAAAAATTAAAAAAAGATTTTGAAATAAAAAATAATCCTTTTTAAGAAATTAAAAAAAAAATTAGAAAAATTATCAAAAATTAAAAAAAAATAAAAAAATTTAAAAATTAAAAAGATAGAAATAATTTTTAAAAAAATAAATATAAAAATTTTAAAATTAAAACAAAACTAAAATAAAAATTTAAATAAAAAATTTAAAAATTGAAAAAAATTAAACATAAAGAAATTTTTTTTAAAAAAATAAAAAACAATTTAAAAATTTAAAAAAAATTCTAAAAAATTAAAAAACATTTTTGAAATAAAAAAATAATACTTTTAAAATTTTTTTTAAAAATTTAGAAAAATTTTCAAAAATTAAAAAAAAAAATTTAAAATAAAAAAATTTAAAATATAAAAAAAATTTAAAAATTAAAAAAATAATAATATATAAATAATTTTAAAAAAATAAAAAAAATTTAAAAAATTAAAAAAAATTTTAAAATTTGATAATTTAAAAAAAAATTAAAAAACATTTTTGAAATAAAAAAATAATACTTTTAAAAAATTTTTTAAAAATTTAGAAAAATTTTCAAAAATTAAAAAAAAAAATTTTAAAATAAAAAAATTTAAAATATAAAAAAAATTTAAAAATTTAAAAAAAAATTAAATTAAAAAAATAATAATATATAAATAATTTAAAAAAAATAAAAAAAATTTAAAAAATTAAAAAAAATTTTAAAATTTGATAAAATTAAAAAAAAATTAAAAAACATTTTTGAAATAAAAAAATAATACTTTTAAAAAAATTAAAAAAATTTTTAGAAAAATAAAAAAAAATAAAAAAAAATAAAAAAAAAATTTTAAAATTAAAAAAATTAAAAAAATTAAAAATATAGAAAAAAATTAAAAAATAAATATTTTTTTTTAATTTTGTTAAAAAATTGAAACAAATTTTAAAAAAAAATTTAAAAATTTAAAAAAATTTTAAAAAAATTTAGAAAAATTATCAAAAATTTAAAAATTAAAAAGATATAAATAATTTTTTAAAAAAATAAATAAAAAAATTTTAAAATTAAAACAAAATTAAAATAAAAATTTTTAAAAAAAAATTTAAAAATTAAAAAAAATTAAAAAAAAGATTTTGAAATAAAAAAATAATCCTTTTTAAGAAATTAAAAAAAAATTAGAAAAATTATCAAAAATTTAAAAAAAAATAAAAAATTTAAAAATTAAAAAGATAGAAATAATTTTTAAAAAAATAAATATAAAAATTTTAAAATTAAAACAAAATTAAAATAAAAATTTAAATAAAAAATTTAAAAATTGAAAAAAATTAAAACATAAAGAAATTTTTTTTAAAAAAATAAAAAACAATTTAAAAATTTAAAAAAAAATTCTAAAAAATTAAAAA
>NW_027488338.1:0-6116 GCF_050908995.1 Andrena cerasifolii | reverse complement strand
TTTGTTCGTTTGTTCGTTTGTTCGTTTGTTCGTTTGTTCGTTTGTTCGTTTGTTCGTTTGTTCGTTTGTTCGTTTGTTCGTTTGTTCGTTTGTTCGTTTGTTCGTTTGTTCGTTTGTTCGATTGTTCGTTTGTTCGTTTGATCTTTTATTCGTTTGTTCGTTTGTTCGTTTGTTCGTTTGTTCGTTTGTTCGTTTGTTCGTTTTGTCGTTTTTTCGTTTGTTCGTTGGTTCGTTGGTTCGTTGCTTCGTTGCTTCGTTGGTTGGTTGGTTCGTTGGTTGGTTGGTTCCTTGGTTCGTTGGTTCGTTGGTTCGTTGGTTCGTTGGTTCGTTGGTTCGTTGGTTCGTTGGTTCGTTGGTTCGTTGGTTCGTTGGTTCGTTGGTTCGTTGGTTCGTTGGTTCGTTGGTTCGTTGGATCGTTGGTTCGTTCGTTCGTTGGTTCGTTGGTTCGTTGGATCGTTGGTTCGTTAGTTCGTTGGTTCGTTTTTTCTTTGTTTGTTTGTTTCTTTGTCTCTTTGTTCGATTGTTCGTTTGTTCGTTTGATCGTTTGTTCGTTTGTTCGTTTATTCGTTTGTTCGTTTGTTCGTTTGTTCGTTTGTTCGTTTGTTCGTTTGTTCGTTTGTTCGTTTGTTCGTTTGTTCGTTGGTTCGTTGGTTCGTTGTTTCGTTGGTTCGTTGTTTCGTTAGTTCGTTGGTTCGTTGGTTCGTTTGTTTCTTTGTATCTTTGTTTCTTTGTCTCTTTGATAGTTTTTTCGTATGTCTCTTTGGATCGTTTGTTCGTTTGTTCGTTTGTTCGTTTGTTCGTTTGTTCGTTTGTTCGTTTGTTCGTTTGTTCGTTTGTTCGTTTGTTCGTTTGTTCGTTTGTTCGTTTGTTCGTTTGTTCGTTTGTTCGTTTGTTCGTTTGTTCGTTTGTTCGTTTGTTCGTTTGTTCGTTTGTTCGTTTGTTCGTTTGTTCGTTTGTTCTTTGGTTCGTTGGTTCGTTTTTTCGTTGGTTCGTTGTTTCGTTGGTTCGTTGGTTCGTTGGTTCGTTGGTTCGTTGGTTCGTTGGTTCGTTTGTTTCTTTGTTTCTTTGTTTCTTTGTCTCTTTGTTCGTTTGTTCGTTTGTTCGTTTGTTCGTTTGTTCGTTGGTTCGTTTGTTCGTTTGTTCGTTTGTTCGTTTGTTCGTTTGTTCGTTTGTTCGTTTGTTCGTTGGTTCGTTGTTTCGTTGTTTCGTTGTTTCGTTGGTTCGTTTGTACGTTTGTTCGTTGGTTCGTTGTTTCGTTGGTTCGTTGGTTCGTTGGTTCGTTGGTTCGTTGGTTCGTTGGTTTGTTGGTTCGTTGGCTCGTTGGTTCGTTCGTTTCTTTGTTGCCTTGTTTCTTTGTCTCTTTGTTCGATTGTTCGTTTGTTCGTTAGTTCGTTTGTTCGCTTTTTCGTTTGTTCGTTGGATCGTTGGTTCGTTGTTTCGTTGGTTCGTTGTTTCGTTGGTTCGTTGGTTCGTTGGTTCGTTGTTTCGTTGGTTCGTTGGTTCGTTGGTTCGTTGGTTCGTCTGTTCGTTTGTTCGTTTGTTCGTTTGTTCGTTTGTTCGGTTGTTCGTTTGTTCGTTTGTTCGTTTGTTCGTTTGTTCGTTTGTTCGTTTGTTCGTTTGTTCGTTTTTTGTTGGTTCGTTGGTTCGTTGTTTCGTTGGTTCGTTGGTTCGTTGGTTCGTTGGTTCGTTGGTTCGTTGGTTCGTTGGTTCGTTGGCTCGTTGGTTCGTTTGTTTCTTTGTTTCCTTGTTTCTTTGTCTCTTTGTTCGATTGTTCGTTTGTTCGTTAGTTCGTTTGTTCGCTTTTTCGTTTGTTCGTTGGATCGTTGGTTCGTTGTTTCGTTGGTTCGTTGGTTCGTTGGTTCGTTGTTTCGTTGGTTCGTTGTTTCGTTGGTTCGTTGGTTCGTTGTTTCGTTGGTTCGTTGGTTCGTTGGTTCGTTGGTTCGTTTGTTTCTTTGTATCTTTGTTTCTTTGTCTCTTTGATCGTTTGTTCGTTTGTTCGTTGGTTCGTTTGTTTCTTTGTTTCCTTGTTTCTTTGTCTCTTTGTTCGATTGTTCGTTTGTTCGTTTGTTCGTTTGTTCGTTTGTTCGTTTGTTCGTTTGTTCGTTTGTTCGTTTGTTCGTTTGTTCGTTTGTTCGTTTGTTCGTTTGTTCGTTTGTTCGTTTGTTCGTTTGTTCGTTTGTTCGTTTGTTCGTTTGTTCGTTTGTTCGTTTGTTCGTTTGTTCGTTTGTTCGTTTGTTCGTTTGTTCGTTTGTTCGTTTGTTCGTTTGTTCGTTTGTTCGTTTGTTCGTTTGTTCGTTTGTTCGTTTGTTCGTTTGTTCGTTTGTTCGTTTGTTCGTTTGTTCGTTTGTTCGTTTGTTCGTTTGTTCGTTTGTTCTTTGGTTCGTTGGTTCGTTTTTTCGTTGGTTCGTTGTTTCGTTGGTTCGTTGGTTCGTTGGTTCGTTGGTTCGTTGGTTCGTTTGTTTCTTTGTTTCTTTGTTTCTTTGTTTCTTTGTCTCTTTGTTCGTTTGTTCGTTTGTTCGTTGGATCGTTGGTTCGTTGTTTCGTTGGTTCGTTGTTTCGTTGGTTCGTTGGTTCGTTGGTTCGTTGTTTCGTTGGTTCGTTGGTTCGTTGGTTCGTTGGTTCGTTGGTTCGTTGGTTCGTTGGTTCGTCTGTTCGTTTGTTCGTTTGTTCGTTTGTTCGTTTGTTCGGTTGTTCGTTTGTTCGTTTGTTCGTTTGTTCGTTTGTTCGTTTGTTCGTTTGTTCGTTTGTTCGTTGGTTCGTTGGTTCGTTGTTTCGTTGGTTCGTTGGTTCGTTGGTTCGTTGGTTCGTTGGTTCGTTGGTTCGTTGGTTCGTTGGCTCGTTGGTTCGTTTGTTTCTTTGTTTCCTTGTTTCTTTGTCTCTTTGTTCGATTGTTCGTTTGTTCGTTAGTTCGTTTGTTCGCTTTTTCGTTTGTTCGTTGGATCGTTGGTTCGTTGTTTCGTTGGTTCGTTGGTTCGTTGTTTCGTTGGTTCGTTGTTTCGTTGGTTCGTTGGTTCGTTGTTTCGTTGGTTCGTTGGTTCGTTGGTTCGTTGGTTCGTTTGTTTCTTTGTATCTTTGTTTCTTTGTCTCTTTGATCGTTTGTTCGTTTGTTCGTTGGTTCGTTTGTTTCTTTGTTTCCTTGTTTCTTTGTCTCTTTGTTCGATTGTTCGTTTGTTCGTTTGTTCGTTTGTTCGTTTGTTCGTTTGTTCGTTTGTTCGTTTGTTCGTTTGTTCGTTTGTTCGTTTGTTCGTTTGTTCGTTTGTTCGTTTGTTCGTTTGTTCGTTTGTTCGTTTGTTCGTTTGTTCGTTTGTTCGTTTGTTCGTTTGTTCGTTTGTTCGTTTGTTCGTTTGTTCGTTTGTTCGTTTGTTCGTTTGTTCGTTTGTTCGTTTGTTCGTTTGTTCGTTTGTTCGTTTGTTCGTTTGTTCGTTTGTTCGTTTGTTCGTTTGTTCGTTTGTTCGTTTGTTCGTTTGTTCGTTTGTTCGTTTGTTCGTTTGTTCTTTGGTTCGTTGGTTCGTTTTTTCGTTGGTTCGTTGTTTCGTTGGTTCGTTGGTTCGTTGGTTCGTTGGTTCGTTGGTTCGTTTGTTTCTTTGTTTCTTTGTTTCTTTGTTTCTTTGTCTCTTTGTTCGTTTGTTCGTTTGTTCGTTGGATCGTTGGTTCGTTGTTTCGTTGGTTCGTTGTTTCGTTGGTTCGTTGGTTCGTTGGTTCGTTGTTTCGTTGGTTCGTTGGTTCGTTGGTTCGTTGGTTCGTCTGTTCGTTTGTTCGTTTGTTCGTTTGTTCGTTTGTTCGTTTGTTCGTTAGTTCGTTTGTTCGCTTTTTCGTTTGTTCGTTGGATCGTTGGTTCGTTGTTTCGTTGGTTCGTTGTTTCGTTGGTTCTTTGTTTCGTTGGTTCGTTGGTTCGTTGGTTCGTTGGTTCGTTGGTTCGTTTGTTTCTTTGTTTCTTTGTTTCTTTGTCTCTTTGTTCGTTTGTTCGTTTGTTCGTTTGTTCGTTTGTTCGTTGGTTCGTTTGTTCGTTTGTTCGTTTGTTCGTTTGTTCGTTTGTTCGTTTGTTCGTTTGTTCGTTGGTTCGTTGTTTCGTTGTTTCGTTGTTTCGTTGGTTCGTTGGCTCGTTGGTTCGTTTGTTTCTTTGTTGCCATGTTTCTTTGTCTCTTTGTTCGATTGTTCGTTTGTTCGTTAGTTCGTTTGTTCGCTTTTTCGTTTGTTCGTTGGATCGTTGGTTCGTTGTTTCGTTGGTTCGTTGTTTCGTTGGTTCGTTGGTTCGTTGGTTCGTTGTTTCGTTGGTTCGTTGTTTCGTTGGTTCGTTGGTTCGTCTGTTCGTTTGTTCGTTTGTTCGTTTGTTCGTTTGTTTGTTTGTTCGGTTGTTCGTTTGTTCGTTTGTTCGTTTGTTCGTTTGTTCGTTGGATCGTTGGTTCGTTGTTTCGTTGGTTCGTTGTTTCGTTGGTTCGTTGGTTCGTTGGTTCGTTGTTTCGTTGGTTCGTTGGTTCGTTGGTTCGTTGGTTCGTCTGTTCGTTTGTTCGTTTGTTCGTTTGTTCGTTTGTTCGATTGTTCGTTTGTTCGTTTGTTCGTTTGTTCGTTTGTTCGTTTGTTCGTTTGTTCGTTTGTTCGTTGGTTCGTTTGTTCGTTTGTTCGTTTGTTCGTTTGTTCGTTTGTTCGTTTGTTCGTTTGTTCGTTTGTTCGTTTGTTCGTTTGTTCGTTTGTTCGTTTGTTCGTTTGTTCGTTTGTTCGTTTGTTCGTTTGTTCGTTTGTTCGTTTGTTCGTTTGTTCGTTTGTTCGTTTGTTCGTTTGTTCGTTTGTTCGTTTGTTCGTTTGTTCGTTTGTTCGTTTGTTCGTTTGTTCGTTTGTTCGTTTGTTCGTTTGTTCGTTTGTTCGTTTGTTCGTTTGTTCGTTTGTTCGTTTGTTCTTTGGTTCGTTGGTTCGTTTTTTCGTTGGTTCGTTGTTTCGTTGGTTCGTTGGTTCGTTGGTTCGTTGGTTCGTTTGTTCGTTTGTTCGTTTGTTCGTTTGTTCGTTTGTTCGTTTGTTCGTTTGTTCGTTTGTTCGTTTGTTCGTTTGTTCTTTGGTTCGTTGGTTCGTTTTTTCGTTGGTTCGTTGTTTCGTTGGTTCGTTGGTTCGTTGGTTCGTTGGTTCGTTTGTTCGTTTGTTCGTTTGTTCGTTTGTTCGTTTGTTCGTTTGTTCGTTTGTTCGTTTGTTCGTTTGTTCGTTTGTTCGTTTGTTCGTTTGTTCGTTTGTTCGTTTGTTCGTTTGTTCGTTTGTTCGTTTGTTCGTTTGTCCGTTTGTTCGTTTGTTCGTTTGTTCGTTTGTTCGTTTGTTCGTTTGTTCGTTTGTTCGTTTGTTCGTTGGTTCGTTGTTTCGTTGTTTCGTTGTTTCGTTGGTTCGTTTGTACGTTTGTTCGTTGGTTCGTTGTTTCGTTGGTTCGTTGGTTCGTTGGTTCGTTGTTTCGTTGGTTCGTTGTTTCGTTGGTTCGTTGGTTCGTTGGTTCGTTGGCTCGTTGGTTCGTTTGTTTCTTTGTTTCCTTGTTTCTTTGTCTCTTTGTTCGATTGTTCGCTTGTTCGTTTGTTCGCTTGTTCGTTTGTTCGTTTGTTCGTTTGTTCGCTTGTTCGTTTGTTCGATTGTTCGTTTGTTCGTCTGTTCGTTTGTTCGTTTGTTCGTTTGTTCGTTTGTTCGGTTGTTCGTTTGTTCGTTTGTTCGTTTGTTCGTTTGTTCGTTTGTTCGTTTGTTCGTTTGTTCGTTTGTTCGTTTGTTCGTTTGTTCGTTTGTTCGTTTGTTCGTTTGTTCGTTTGTTCGTTTGTTCGTTTGTTCGTTTGTTCGTTTGTTCGTTTGTTCGTTTGTTCGTTTGTTCGTTTGTTCGTTTGTTCGTTTGTTCGTTTGTTCGTTTGTTCGTTTGTTCGTTTGTTCGTTTGTTCGTTTGTTCGTTTGTTCGTTTGTTCGTTTGTTCGTTTGTTCGTTTGTTCGTTTGTCGTTTGTTCGTTTGTTCGTTTGTTCGTTTGTTCGTTTGTTCGTTTGTTCGTTTGTTCGTTTGTTCGTTGTTCGTTTGTTCGTTTGTTCGTTTGTTCGTTTGTTCGTTTGTTCGTTTGTTCGTTTGTTCGTTTGTTCGTTTGTTCGTTTGTTCGTTTGTTCGTTTGTTC
>NW_027488337.1:0-6144 GCF_050908995.1 Andrena cerasifolii | reverse complement strand
GTTCGTTGGTTCGTTGGTTCGTTGGATCGTTGGTTCGTTGGTTCGTTGGTTCGTTGGTTCGTTGGTTCGTTGGTTCGTTGGTTCGTTGGTTCGTTGGCTCGTTGGTTCGTTGGTTCGTTTGTTCGTTTGTTCGTTTGTTCGTTTGTTCTTTTGTTCTTTTGTTCGTTTGTTCGTTTGTTCGTTTGTTCGTTGGTTCGTTGTTTCGTTGTTTCGTTGTTTCGTTGTTTCGTTGTTTCGTTGTTTCGTTTTTTCGTTGTTTCGTTGTTTCGTTGTTTCGTTGTTTCGTTGTTTCGTTGTTTTGTTGGTTCTTTTGTTTCCTTGTCTCTTTGTTCGTTTGTTCGTTTGTTCGTTTGTTAGTTTGTTCGTTTGTTCGTTTGTTCGTTGTTTCGTTGGTTCGTTGGTTCGTTTGTTCGTTGGTTCGTTGGTTCGTTGGTTCGTTGGTTCGTTGGTTCGTTGTTTCGTTGTTTCGTTGTTTCGTTGTTTCGTTGGTTCGTTGTTTCGTTGTTTCGTTGTTTCGTTGTTTCGTTGTTTCGTTGTTTCGTTGTTTCGTTGTTTCTTTGTTTCGTTGTTTCGTTGTTTCGTTGTTTCGTTGTTTCGTTGTTTCGTTGTTTCGTTGTTTCGTTGTTTCGTTGTTTCGTTGTTTCGTTGTTTCGTTGTTTCGTTGTTTCGTTGTTTCGTTGTTTCGTTGTTTCGTTGTTTCGTTGTTTCGTTGTTTCGTTGTTTCGTTGTTTCGTTGTTTCATTGTTTCGTTGTTTCGTTGTTTTGTTGGTTCTTTTGTTTCCTTGTCTCTTTGTTCGTTTGTTCGTTTGTTCGTTTGTTCTTTTGTTCGTTTGTTCGTTGGTTCGTTGGTTCGTTGGTTCGTTGGTTCGTTGGATCGTTGGTTCGTTGGTTCGTTGGTTCGTTGGTTCGTTGGTTCGTTGGTTCGTTGGTTCGTTGGTTCGTTGGCTCGTTGGTTCGTTGGTTCGTTTGTTCGTTTGTTCGTTTGTTCGTTTGTTCTTTTGTTCTTTTGTTCGTTTGTTCGTTTGTTCGTTTGTTCGTTGGTTCGTTGTTTCGTTGTTTCGTTGTTTCGTTGTTTCGTTGTTTCGTTGTTTCGTTGTTTCGTTGTTTCGTTGTTTCGTTGTTTCGTTGTTTCGTTGTTTCGTTGTTTCGTTGTTTCGTTGTTTCGTTGTTTCGTTGTTTCGTTGTTTCTTTGTTTCGTTGTTTCGTTGTTTTGTTGTTTCGTTGTTTCGTTTTTTCGTTGTTTCGTTGTTTCGTTGTTTCGTTGTTTCGTTGTTTCGTTGTTTCGTTGTTTCGTTGTTTCGTTGTTTCGTTGTTTCGTTGTTTCGTTGTTTCGTTGTTTCGTTGTTTCGTTGTTTCGTTGTTTCGTTGTTTCGTTGTTTCGTTGTTTCGTTGTTTCGTTGTTTCGTTGTTTCGTTGTTTCGTTGTTTCGTTGTTTCGTTGTTTCGTTGGTTCTTTTGTTTCTTTGTCTCTTTGTTCGTTTGTTCGTTTGTTCGTTTGTTCTTTTGTTCGTTTGTTCGTTGGTTCGTTGGTTCGTTGGTTCGTTGGTTCGTTGGTTCGTTGATTCGTTGTTTCGTTGTTTCGTTGTTTCGTTGTTTCGTTGTTTCGTTGTTTCGTTGTTTCGTTGTTTCGTTGGTTCTTTTGTTTCTTTGTCTCTTTGTTCGTTTGTTCGTTTGTTCGTTTGTTCGTTTGTTCGTTTGTTCGTTTGTTCGTTTGTTCTTTTGTTCGTTTGTTCGTTGGTTCGTTGGTTCGTTGGTTCGTTGGTTCGTTGGTTCGTTGGTTCGTTGTTTCGTTGGTTCGTTGGTTCGTTGGTTCGTTGGTTCGTTGGTTCGTTGGTTCGTTGGTTCGTTGGTTCGTTGGTTCGTTTGTTCGATTTTTCGTTTGTTCGTTTTTTCGTTTGTTCGTTTGTTCGTTTGTTCGTTTGTTCGTTTGTTCGTTTGTTCGTTTGTTCGTTTGCTCGTTTGTTCGTTTGTTCGTTGGTTCGTTGGTTCGTTTGTTCGTTTGTTCGTTTGTTCGTTTGTTAGTTTGTTCGTTTGTTCGTTTGTTCGTTTGTTCGTTGTTTCGTTGGTTCGTTGGTTCGTTTGTTCGTTGGTTCGTTGGTTCGTTGGTTCGTTGGTTCGTTGGTTCGTTGGTTCGTTGGTTCGTTGGTTCGTTGGTTCGTTGGTTCGTTGGTTCGTTGGTTCGTTGGTTCGTTGGTTCGTTGTTTCGTTGTTTCGTTGTTTCGTTGTTTCGTTGGTTCGTTGTTTCGTTGTTTCGTTGTTTCGTTGTTTCGTTGTTTCGTTGTTTCGTTGTTTCGTTGTTTCGTTGTTTCTTTGTTTCGTTGTTTCGTTGTTTCGTTGTTTCGTTGTTTCGTTGTTTCGTTGTTTCGTTGTTTCGTTGTTTCGTTGTTTCGTTGTTTCGTTGTTTCGTTGTTTCGTTTTTTCGCTGTTTCGTTGGTTCGTTGTATCGTTGTTTCGTTGTTTCGTTGTTTCGTTGTTTCGTTGTTTCGTTGTTTCGTTGTTTCGTTGTTTCGTTGTTTCGTTGTTTCGTTGTTTCGTTGTTTCGTTGTTTCGTTGTTTCGTTGTTTCGTTGTTTCGTTGTTTCGTTGTTTCGTTGTTTCGTTGTTTCGTTGTTTCGTTGTTTTGTTGGTTCTTTTGTTTCCTTGTCTCTTTGTTCGTTTGTTCGTTTGTTCGTTTGTTAGTTTGTTCGTTTGTTCGTTTGTTCGTTGTTTCGTTGGTTCGTTGGTTCGTTTGTTCGTTGGTTCGTTGGTTCGTTGGTTCGTTGGTTCGTTGGTTCGTTGTTTCGTTGTTTCGTTGTTTCGTTGTTTCGTTGGTTCGTTGTTTCGTTGTTTCGTTGTTTCGTTGTTTCGTTGTTTCGTTGTTTCGTTGTTTCGTTGTTTCTTTGTTTCGTTGTTTCGTTGTTTCGTTGTTTCGTTGTTTCGTTGTTTCGTTGTTTCGTTGTTTCGTTGTTTCGTTGTTTCGTTGTTTCGTTGTTTCGTTGTTTCGTTGTTTCGTTGTTTCGTTGTTTCGTTGTTTCGTTGTTTCGTTGTTTCGTTGTTTCGTTGGTTCGTTGGTTCGTTGGTTCGTTGGTTCGTTGGTTCGTTGGTTCGTTGGTTCGTTGGTTCGTTTGTTCGATTTTTCGTTTGTTCGTTTTTTCGTTTGTTCGTTTGTTCGTTTGTTCGTTTGTTCGTTTGTTCGTTTGTTCGTTTGTTCGTTTGCTCGTTTGTTCGTTTGTTCGTTGGTTCGTTGGTTCGTTTGTTCGTTTGTTCGTTTGTTAGTTTGTTCGTTTGTTCGTTTGTTCGTTTGTTCGTTGTTTCGTTGGTTCGTTGGTTCGTTTGTTCGTTGGTTCGTTGGTTCGTTGGTTCGTTGGTTCGTTGGTTCGTTGGTTCGTTGGTTCGTTGGTTCGTTGGTTCGTTGGTTCGTTGGTTCGTTGGTTCGTTGGTTCGTTGGTTCGTTGGTTCGTTGGTTCGTTGGTTCGTTGGTTCGTTGGTTCGTTGGTTCGTTGTTTCGTTGTTTCGTTGTTTCGTTGGTTCGTTGTTTCGTTGTTTCGTTGTTTCGTTGTTTCGTTGTTTCGTTGTTTCGTTGTTTCGTTGTTTCGTTGTTTCTTTGTTTCGTTGTTTCGTTGTTTCGTTGTTTCGTTGTTTCGTTGTTTCGTTGTTTCGTTGTTTCGTTGTTTCGTTGTTTCGTTGTTTCGTTGTTTCGTTGTTTCGTTGGTTCGTTGTATCGTTGTTTCGTTGTTTCGTTGTTTCGTTGTTTCGTTGTTTCGTTGTTTCGTTGTTTCGTTGTTTCTTTGTTTCGTTGTTTCGTTGTTTCGTTGTTTCGTTGTTTCGTTGTTTCGTTGTTTCGTTGTTTCGTTGTTTCGTTGTTTCGTTGTTTCGTTGTTTCGTTGTTTCGTTGTTTCGTTGTTTCGTTGTTTCGTTGTTTCGTTGTTTCGTTGTTTCGTTGTTTCGTTGTTTCGTTGTTTCGTTGTTTCGTTGTTTCGTTGTTTCGTTGTTTCGTTGTTTCGTTGTTTCGTTGTTTCGTTGTTTTGTTGGTTCTTTTGTTTCCTTGTCTCTTTGTTCGTTTGTTCGTTTGTTCGTTTGTTAGTTTGTTCGTTTGTTCGTTTGTTCGTTGTTTCGTTGGTTCGTTTGTTCGTTTGTTCGTTGTTTCGTTGGTTCGTTGGTTCGTTTGTTCGTTGGTTCGTTGGTTCGTTGGTTCGTTGGTTCGTTGGTTCGTTGTTTCGTTGTTTCGTTGTTTCGTTGTTTCGTTGGTTCGTTGTTTCGTTGTTTCGTTGTTTCGTTGTTTCGTTGTTTCGTTGTTTCGTTGTTTCTTTGTTTCGTTGTTTCGTTGTTTCGTTGTTTCGTTGTTTCGTTGTTTCGTTGTTTCGTTGTTTCGTTGTTTCGTTGTTTCGTTGTTTCGTTGTTTCGTTGTTTCGTTGTTTCGTTGTTTCGTTGTTTCGTTGTTTCGTTGTTTCGTTGTTTCGTTGTTTCGTTGTTTCGTTGTTTCGTTGTTTCGTTGTTTCGTTGTTTCGTTGTTTCGTTGTTTCGTTGTTTCGTTGTTTCGTTGTTTCGTTGTTTCGTTGTTTCGTTGTTTCGTTGTTTCGTTGTTTCGTTGGTTCGTTGGTTCGTTGGTTCGTTGGTTCGTTGGTTCGTTGGTTCGTTGGTTCTTTGGTTCGTTGGTTCGTTTGTTCGATTGTTCGTTTGTTCGTTTTTTCGTTTGTTCGTTTGTTCGTTTGTTCGTTTGTTCGTTTGTTCGTTTGCTCGTTTGTTCGTTTGCTCGTTTGTTCGTTTGTTCGTTGGTTCGTTGGTTCGTTTGTTCGTTTGTTCGTTTGTTCGTTTGTTCGTTTGTTCGTTTGTTCGTTTGTTCGTTGTTTCGTCGTTTCGTTGGTTCGTTGGTTCGTTGGTTCGTTGGTTCGTTGGTTCGTTGGTTCGTTGGTTCGTTGGTTCGTTGGTTCGTTGGTTCTTTTGTTTCTTTGTTTCTTTGTCTCTTTGTTCGTTTGTTCGTTTGTTCTTTTGTTCGTTTGTTCGTTTGTTCGTTGGTTCGTTGGTTCGTTGGTTCGTTGGTTCGTTGGTTCGTTGGTTCGTTGGTTCGTTGGTTCGTTGGTTCGTTGGTTCGTTGGTTCGTTGGTTCGTTGGTTCGTTGGTTCGTTGGTTCGTTGGTTCGTTGGTTCGTTGGTTCGTTGGTTCGTTGGTTCGTTTGTTCGATTGTTCGATTGTTCGTTTGTTCGTTTTTTCGTTGGTTCGTTTGTTCGTTTGTTCGTTTGTTCGTTTGTCGTTTGTTCGTTTGTTCGTTTGTTCGTTTGTTCGTTTGTTCGTTGTTTCGTTGGTTCGTTGGTTCGTTGGTTCGTTGGTTCGTTGGTTCGTTGGTTCGTTGGTTCGTTGGTTCGTTGGTTCGTTGGTTCGTTGGTTCGTTGGTTCGTTGGTTCGTTGGTTCGTTGGTTCGTTGGTTCGTTGGTTCGTTGGTTCGTTGGTTCGTTGGTTCGTTTGTTCGATTGTTCGTTTGTTCGATTGTTCGTTTGTTCGTTTTTTCGTTTGTTCGTTTGTTCGTTTGTTCGTTTGTTCGTTGTTTCGTTGGTTCGTTGGTTCGTTTGTTCGTTGGTTCGTTGGTTCGTTGGTTCGTTGGTTCGTTGGTTCGTTGGTTCGTTGGTTCGTTGGTTCGTTGGTTCGTTGGTTCGTTGGTTCGTTGGTTCGTTGGTTCGTTGTTTCGTTGTTTCGTTGTTTCGTTGTTTCGTTGGTTCGTTGTTTCGTTGTTTCGTTGTTTCGTTGTTTCGTTGTTTCGTTGTTTCGTTGTTTCGTTGTTTCGTTGTTTCTTTGTTTCGTTGTTTCGTTGTTTCGTTGTTTCGTTGTTTCGTTGTTTCGTTGTTTCGTTGTTTCGTTGTTTCGTTGTTTCGTTGTTTCGTTGTTTCGTTGTTTCGTTTTTTCGCTGTTTCGTTGGTTCGTTGTATCGTTGTTTCGTTGTTTCGTTGTTTCGTTGTTTCGTTGTTTCGTTGTTTCGTTGTTTCGTTGTTTCGTTGTTTCGTTGTTTCGTTGTTTCGTTGTTTCGTTGTTTCGTTGTTTCGTTGTTTCGTTGTTTCGTTGTTTCGTTGTTTCGTTGTTTCGTTGTTTCGTTGTTTCGTTGTTTCGTTGTTTCGTTGTTTCGTTGTTTTGTTGGTTCTTTTGTTTCCTTGTCTCTTTGTTCGTTTGTTCGTTTG
>NW_027488336.1:0-6266 GCF_050908995.1 Andrena cerasifolii | reverse complement strand
TTTGTTTCTTTGTTTCTTTCTTTCTTTGTTCGTTTGTTCGTTTGTTCGTTTGTTCGCTTGTTCGTTTGTTCGTTGGTTCGTTGGTTCGTTGGTTCGTTGGTTCGTTGGTTCGTTGGTTCGTTGGTTCGTTGGTTCGTTGGTTCGTTGGTTCGTTGGTTCGTTGGTTCGTTGGTTCGTTGGTTCGTTGGTTCGTCGGTTCGTTGGTTCGTTGGTCCGTTGGTTCGTTTGTTTCTTAGTTTCTTTGTTTCTTTGTTTCTTTGTTCGTTTGTTCGTTTGTTCATTTGTTCGTTTGTTCGTTTGTTCGTTTGATCGTTTGTTCGTTGCTTCGTTGGTTCGTTGGTTCGTTGGTTCGTTGGTTCGTTGGTTCGTTTGTTTCTTTGTTTCTTTCTTTCTTTGTTCGTGTGTTCGTTTGTTCGTTTGTTCGTTTGTTCGTTTGTTCGTTTGTTCGTTGGTTCGTTGGTTCGTTGGTTCGTTGGTTCGTTGGTTCGTTGGTTCGTTGGTTCGTTGGTTCGTTGGTTCGCTGTTTCGGTGGTTCGTTTTTTTCTTTGTTTCTTTGTTTCTTTGTTCGTTTGTTTGTTCGATTATTCGTTTGTTCGTTTGTTCGTTTGTTCGTTTGTTCGTTTGTTCGTTTGTTCTTTGGTTCGTTGGTTCGTTGGTTCTTTGGTTCGTTGGTTCGTTGGTTCGTTGGTTCGTTGGTTCGTTGGTTCGTTGGTTCGTTGGTTCGTTGGTTCGTTGGTTCGTTGGTTCGTTGGTTCGTTGGTTCGTTGGTTCGTTGGTTCGTTGGTTCGTTGGTTCGTTGGTTCGTTGGTTCGTTGGTTCGTTGGTTCGTTGGTTCGTTGGTTCGTTGGTTCGTTGGTTCGTTGGTTCGTTGGTTCGTTGGTTCGTTGGTTCGTTGGTTCGTTGGTTCGTTGGTTCGTTTGTTTCTTTGTTTGTTTCTTCTTTGTTCGTTTGTTCGTTTGTTCGTTTGTTCGTTTGTCCGTTTGTTCGTTTGTTCGTTGGTTCGTTGGTTCGTAGGTTCGTTGGTTCGCTGGTTCGTTGGTTCCTTTGTTTCGTTGTTTCTTTGTTTCTTTGTTTCTTTGTTCGTTTGTTTGTTCGTTTGTACGTTTGTTCGTTTGTTCGTTTGTTCGTTGGTTCGTTTTTTCGTTGGTTCGTTGGTTCGTTGGTTCGTTGGTTCGTTGGTTCGTTGGTTCGTTGGTTCGTTTGTTTCTTTGTTTCTTTCTTTCTTTGTTAGTTTGTTCGTTTGTTCGTTTGTTCGTTTGTTCGCTTGTTCGTTGGTTCGATGGTTCGTTGGTTCGTTGGTTCGTTGGTTCGTTGGTTCGTTGGTTCGTTGGTTCGTTGGTTCGTTGGTTCGTTGGTTCGTTGGTTCGTCGGTTCGTTGGTTCGTTGGTCCGTTGGATCGTTTGTTTCTTAGTTTCTTTGTTTCTTTGTTTCTTTATTCGTTTGTTCGTTTGTTCATTTGTTCGTTTGTTCGTTTGTTCGTTTGTTCGTTGGTTCGTTGGTTCGTTGGTTCGTTGGTTCGTTGGTTCGTTGGTTCGTTGGTACGTTGGTTCTTTGGTTCGTTGGTTTGTTGGTTCGTTGGTTCGTTGGTTCGTTGGTTCGTTGGTTCGTTGGTTCGTTGGTTCGTTGGTTCGTTGGTTCGTTGGTTCGTTGGTTCGTTGGTTCGTTGGTTCGTTGGTTCGTTGGTTCGTTGGTTCGTTGGTTCGTTGGTTCGTTGGTTCGTTGGTTCGTTGGTTCGTTGGTTCGTTGGTTCGTTGGTTCGTTGGTTCGTTGGTTCGTTGGTTCGTTTGTTCGTTTGTTCGCTTGTTCGTTTGTTCGTTTGTTCGTTTGTTCGCTTGTTCGTTGGTTCGATGGTTCGTTGGTTCGTTGGTTCGTTGTTTCGTTGGTTCGTTGGTTCGTTGGTTCGTTGGTTCGTTGCTTCGTTGGTTCGTTGGTTCATTGGTTCGTTGGTTCGTTGGTTCGTTGGTTCGTTGGTTCGTTGGTTCGTTGGTTCGTTGGTTCGTTGGTTCGTTGGTTCGTCGGTTCGTTGGTTCGTTGGTCCGTTGGTTCGTTTGTTTCTTTGTTTCTTTGTTTCTTTCTTTCTTTGTTCGTTTGTTTGTTCGATTATTCGTTTGTTCGTTTGTTCGTTTGTTCGTTTGTTCGTTTGTTCGTTTGTTCTTTGGTTCGTTGGTTCGTTTGTTCGTTGGTTCGTTGGTTCGTTGGTTCGTTGGTTCGTTGGTTCGTTGGTTCGTTGGTTCGTTGGTTCGTTGGTTCGTTGGTTCGTTGGTTCGTTGGTTCGTTTGTTTCTTTGTTTCTTTCTTTCTTTGTTAGTTTGTTCGTTTGTTCGTTTGTTCGCTTGTTCGTTGGTTCGATGGTTCGTTGGTTCGTTGGTTCGTTGGTTCGTTGGTTCGTTGGTTCGTTGGTTCGTTGGTTCGTTGGTTCGTTTGTTCGTTTGTTCATTTGTTCGTTTGTTCGTTTGTTCGTTTGTTCGTTTGTTCGTTTGTTCGTTTGTTCGTTTGTTCGTTTGTTCGTTTGTTCGTTTGTTCGTTTGTTCGTTTGTTCGTTTGTTCGTTTGTTCGTTGCTTCGTTGGTTCGTTGGTTCGTTGGTTCGTTGGTTCGTTGGTTCGTTGGTTCGTTGGTTCGTCGGTTCGTTGGTTCGTTGGTCCGTTGGTTCGTTTGTTTCTTTGTTTCTTTGTTTCATTCTTTCTTTGTTCGTTTGTTTGTTCGATTATTCGTTTGTTCGTTTGTTCGTTTGTTCGTTTGTTCGTTTGTTCGTTTGTTCGTTTGTTCGTTTGTTCGTTTGTTCTTTGGTTCGTTGGTTCGTTTGTTCGTTGGTTCGTTGGTTCGTTGGTTCGTTGGTTCGTTGGTTCGTTGGTTCGTTGGTTCGTTGGTTCGTTGGTTCGTTGGTTCGTTGGTTCGTTGGTTCGTTGGTTCGTTGGTTCGTTGGTTCGTTGGTTCGTTGGTTCGTTGGTTCGTTGGTTCGTTGGTTCGTTGGTTCGTTGGTTCGTTGGTTCGTTTGTTTCTTTGTTTGTTTCTTCTTTGTTCGTTTGTTCGTTTGATCGTTTGTTCGTTTGTCCGTTTGTTCGTTTGTTCGTTGGTTCGTTGGTTCGTAGGTTCGTTGGTTCGCTGGTTCGTTGGTTCCTTTGTTTCGTTGTTTCTTTGTTTCTTTGTTTCTTTGTTCGTTTGTTTGTTCGTTTGTACGTTTGTTCGTTTGTTCGTTTGTTCGTTGGTTCGTTGGTTCGTTGGTTCGTTGGTTCGTTGGTTCGTTGGTTCGTTGGTTCGTTGGTTCGTTGGTTCGTTGGTTCGTTGGTTCGTTGGTTCGTTGGTTCGTTGGTTCGTTGGTTCGTTTGTTTCTTTGTTTCTTTCTTTATTTGTTAGTTTGTTCGTTTGTTCGTTTGTCGCTTGTTCGTTGGTTCGATGGTTCGTTGGTTCGTTGGTTCGTTGGTTCGTTGGTTCGTTGCTTCGTTGGTTCGTTGCTTCGTTGGTTCGTTGGTTCGTTGGTTCGTTGGTTCGTTTGTTTCTTTGTTTCTTTCTTTCTTTGTTCGTTTGTTCGTTTGTTCGTTTGTTCGTTTGTTCGTTTGTTCGTTTGTTCGTTTGTTCGCTGGTTCGTTGGTTCGTTGGTTCGTTGGTTCGTTGGTTCGTTGGTTCGTTGGTTCGTTGGTTCGTTGGTTCGTTGGTTCGTTGGTTCGCTGTTTCGGTGGTTCGTTTGTTTCTTTGTTTCTTTGTTTCTTTGTTCGTTTGTTTGTTCGATTATTCGTTTGTTCGTTTGTTCGTTTGTTCGTTTGTTCGTTTGTTCGTTTGTTCGTTTGTTCTTTTGTTCTTTGGTTCGTTGGTTCGTTTGTTCGTTGGTTCGTTGGTTCGTTGGTTCGTTGGTTCGTTGGTTCGTTGGTTCGTTGGTTCGTTGGTTCGTTTGTTTCTTTTTTTCTTTCTTTCTTTGTTAGTTTGTTCGTTTGTTCGTTTGTTCGCTTGTTCGTTGGTTCGATGGTTCGTTGGTTCGTTGGTTCGTTGGTTCGTTGGTTCGTTGGTTCGTTGGTTCGTTGGTTCGTTGGTTCGTTGCTTCGTTGGTTCGTTGGTTCGTTGGTTCGTTGGTTCGTTGGTTCGTTGGTTCGTTGGTTCGTTTGTTCGTTTGTTCGTTTGTTCGTTTGTTCGTTTGTTCGTTTGTTCGTTTGTTCGCTTGTTCGTTGGTTCGATGGTTCGTTGGTTCGTTGGTTCGTTGGTTCGTTGGTTCGTTGGTTCGTTGGTTCGTTGCTTCGTTGGTTCGTTGGTTCATTGGTTCGTTGGTTCGTTGGTTCGTTGGTTCGTTGGTTCGTTGGTTTGTTTGTTCGATTATTCGTGTGTTCGTTTGTTCGTTTGTTCGTTTGTTCGTTTGTTCGTTTGTTCTTTGGTTCGTTGGTTCGTTTGTTCGTTGGTTCGTTGGTTCGTTGGTTCGTTGGTTCGTTGGTTCGTTGGTTCGTTGGTTCGTTGGTTCGTTTGTTTCTTTGTTTCTTTCTTTCTTTGTTAGTTTGTTCGTTTGTTCGTTTGTTCGCTTGTTCGTTGGTTCGATGGTTCGTTGGTTCGTTGGTTCGTTGGTTCGTTGGTTCGTTGGTTCGTTTGTTCGTTTGTTCGTTTGTTCGTTTGTTCGTTTGTTCGTTTGTTCGTTTGTTCGTTTGTTCGTTTGTTCGTTTGTTCGTTTGTTCGTTTGTTCGTTTGTTCGTTTGTTCGTTGCTTCGTTGCTTCGTTGGTTCGTTGGTTCGTTGGTTCGTTGGTTCGTTGGTTCGTTTGTTTCTTTGTTTCTTTCTTTCTTTGTTCGTTTGTTCGTTTGTTCATTTGTTCGTTTGTTCGTTTGTTCGTTTGTTCGTTTGTTCGTTTGTTCGTTTGTTCGTTTGTTCGTTTGTTCGTTTGTTCGTTTGTTCGTTTGTTCGTTTGTTCGTTTGTTCGTTGTTTCGTTGCTTCGTTGGTTCGTTGGTTCGTTGGATCGTTGGTTCGTTTGTTTCTTTGTTTCTTTCTTTCTTTGTTCGTTTGTTCGTTTGTTCGTTTGTTCGCTTGTTCGTTTGTTCGTTGGTTCGTTGGTTCGTTGGTTCGTTGGTTCGTTGGTTCGTTGGTTCGTTGGTTCGTTGGTTCGTTGGTTCGTTGGTTCGTTGGTTCGTTGGTTCGTTGGTTCGTTGGTTCGTTGGTTCGTTGGTTCGTTGGTTCGTTTGTTTCTTTGTTTCTTTCTTTCTTTGTTCGTTTGTTCGTTTGTTCGTTTGTTCGTTTGTTCGTTTGTTCGCTTGTTCGTTTGTTCGTTGGTTCGTTGGTTCGTTGGTTCGTTGGTTCGTTGGTTCGTTGGTTCGTTGGTTCGTTGGTTCGTTGGTTCGTTGGTTCGTTGGTTCGTTGGTTCGTTGGTTCGTCGGTTCGTTGGTTCGTTGGTCCGTTGGTTCGTTTGTTTCTTAGTTTCTTGGTTTCTTTGTTTCTTTGTTCGTTTGTTCGTTTGTTCATTTGTTCGTTTGTTCGTTTGTTCGTTTGATCGTTTGTTCGTTGCTTCGTTGGTTCGTTGGTTCGTTGGTTCGTTGGTTCGTTGGTTCGTTTGTTTCTTTGTTTCTTTCTTTCTTTGTTCGTGTGTTCGTTTGTTCGTTTGTTCGTTTGTTCGTTTGTTCGTTTGTTCGTTGGTTCGTTGGTTCGTTGGTTCGTTGGTTCGTTGGTTCGTTGGTTCGTTGGTTCGTTGGTTCGTTGGTTCTTTGGTTCGCTGTTTCGGTGGTTCGTTTTTTTCTTTGTTTCTTTGTTTCTTTGTTCGTTTGTTTGTTCGATTATTCGTTTGTTCGTTTGTTCGTTTGTTCGTTTGTTCGTTTGTTCGTTTGTTCTTTGGTTCGTTGGTTCGTTGGTTCTTTGGTTCGTTGGTTCGTTGGTTCGTTGGTTCGTTGGTTCGTTGGTTCGTTGGTTCGTTGGTTCGTTGGTTCGTTGGTTCGTTGGTTCGTTGGTTCGTTGGTTCGTTGGTTCGTTGGTTCGTTGGTTCGTTGGTTCGTTGGTTCGTTGGTTCGTTGGTTCGTTGGTTCGTTGGTTCGTTGGTTCGTTGGTTCGTTGGTTCGTTGGTTCGTTGGTTCGTTGGTTCGTTGGTTCGTTTGTTTCTTTGTTTGTTTCTTCTTTGTTCGTTTGTTCGTTTGTTCGTTTGTTCGTTTGTTCGTTTGTCCGTTTGTTCGTTTGTTCGTTGGTTCGTTGGTTCGTAGGTTCGTTGGTTCGCTGGTTCGTTGGTTCCTTTGTTTCGTTGTTTCTTTGTTTCTTTGTTTCTTTGTTCGTTTGTTTGTTCGTTTGTACGTTTGTTCGTTTGTTCGTTTGTT
>NW_027488334.1:0-6343 GCF_050908995.1 Andrena cerasifolii | reverse complement strand
TATCGGTTTTTCAATATCGGTTCTAATATCGGAATCAATATCGGCTTTTCAATATCGGTTTTTCAATATCAGTTTTTCGATATCAGTTTTTCAATATTTGTTTTTCAATATCGGTTTTTCAATATCGGTTCTAATATCGGTTTCAATATCGGTTTTTCAATATCGGTTTTTCAATATCGGTTTTTCAATATCAGTTTTTCAATATCAGTTTTTCGATATCAGTTTTTCAATATTTGTTTTTCAATATCGGTTTTTCAATATCGGTTCTAATATCGGAATCATTATCGGCTTTTCAATATCGGTTTTTCAATATCAGTTTTTCGATATCAGTTTTTCAATATTTGTTTTTCAATATCGGTTTTTCAATATCGGTTCTAATATGGGTTTCAATATCGGTTTTTCAATATCAGTTTTTCGATATCAGTTTTTCAATATTTGTTTTTCAATATCGGTTTTTCAATATCGGTTCTAATATCGGTTTCAATATCGGTTTTTCAATATCGGTTTTTCAATATCGGTTCTAATATCGGATTCAATATCGGTTTTTCAATATCGGTTTTTCAATATCGGTTTTTCAATATCGGTTTTTCAATATCGGTTTTTCAATATCGGTTCTAATATCGGTTTCAATATCAGTTTTTCAATATCGGTTTTTCAATATTTGTTTTTCAATATCGGTTTTTCAATATCAGTTTTTCGATATCAGTTTTTCAATATTTGTTTTTCAATATCGGTTTTTCAATATCGGTTCTAATATCGGAATCATTATCGGCTTTTCAATATCGGTTTTTCAATATCAGTTTTTCGATATCAGTTTTTCAATATTTGTTTTTCAATATCGGTTTTTCAATATCGGTTCTAATATGGGTTTCAATATCGGTTTTTCAATATCGGTTTTTCAATATCAGTTTTTCGATATCAGTTTTTCAATATTTGTTTTTCAATATCGGTTTTTCAATATCGGTTTTGCAATATCAGTTTTTCGATATAGGTTTTTCAATATCGGTATTTCAATATCGGTTCTAATATCGGAATCAATATCGGCTTTTCAATATCGGTTTTTCAATATCAGTTTTTCGATATCAGTTTTTCAATATTTGTTTTTCAATATCGGTTTTTCAATATCGGTTCTAATATCGGTTTCAATATCGGTTTTTCAATATCGGTTTTTCAATATCGGTTTTTCAATATCAGTTTTTCAATATTTGTTCTCCAATATCGGTTCTAATATCGGATTCAGTATCGGTTTTGCAATATCGGTTTTTCAATATCGGTTTTTCAATATCAGTTTTTCAATATTTGTTCTCCAATATCGGTTTTTGAATATCGGTTCTAATATCGGATTCAGTATCGGTTTTTCAATATCAGTTTTTCAATATTTGTTCTCCAATTTCGGTTTTTGAATATCGGTTCCAATTTCGGTTTTTGAATATCGGTTCCAATATCGGATTCAATATCGGTTCTAATATCGGATTCAATATCGGTTTTTCAATATCGGTTTTTCAATATCAGTTTTTCGATATCAGTTTTTCAATATTTGTTTTTCAATATCGGTTTTTCAATATCGGTTCTAATATCGGAATCATTATCGGCTTTTCAATATCGGTTTTTCAATATCAGTTTTTCAATATTTGTTCTTCAATATCGGTTTTTCAATATCGGTACTAATATCGGAATCAATATCGGCTTTTCAATATCGGTTTTTCAATATCGGTTCTAATATCGGATTCAATATCGGTTTTTCAATATCGGTTTTTCAATATCGGGTTTTCAATATCAGTTTTTCGATATCAGTTTTTCAATATTTGTTCTCCAATATCGGTTTTTGAATATCGGTTCTAATATCGGATTCAATATCGGGTTTTCAATATCGGTTTTTCAATATCAGTTTTTCGATATCAGTTTTTCAATATTTGTTTTTCAATATCGGTTTTTCAATATCGGTTCTAATATCGGATTCAATATCGGTTTTGCAATATCAGTTTTTCAATATCAGTTTTTCAATATCAGTTTTTCAATATCGGTTTTTGAATATTTGTTCTCCAATATCGGTTTTTGAATATCGGTTCTAATATCGGATTCAATATCGGTTTTTCAATATCGGTTTTGCAATATCAGTTTTTCGATATAGGTTTTTCAATATCGGTTTTTCAATATCGGTTTTGCAATATCAGTTTTTCGATATAGGTTTTTCAATATCGGTTTTTCAATATCGGTTTTTCAATATCGGTTCTAATATCGGAATCATTATCGGCTTTTCAATATCGGTTTTTCAATATCAGTTTTTCGATATCAGTTTTTCAATATTTGTTTTTCAATATCGGTTTTTCAATATCGGTTTTTCAATATCGGATTTTCAATATCGGTTTTTCAATATCAGTTTTTCAATATTTGTTCTCCAATTTCGGTTTTTGAATATCGGTTCCAATATCGGATTCAATATCGGTTCTAATATCGGATTCAATATCGGTTTTTCAATATCGGTTTTTCAATATCAGTTTTTCGATATCAGTTTTTCAATATTTGTTTTTCAATATCGGTTTTTCAATATCGGTTCTAATATCGGAATCATTATCGGCTTTTCAATATCGGTTTTTCAATATCAGTTTTTCGATATCAGTTTTTCAATATTTGTTTTTCAATATCGGTTTTTCAATATCGGTTCTAATATCGGTTTCAATATCGGTTTTTCAATATCGGTTTTTCAATATCAGTTTTTCGATATCAGTTTTTCAATATTTGTTCTCCAATATCGGTTTTTGAATATCGGTTCCAATATCGGTTTTTGAATATCGGTTCCAATATCGGATTCAATATCGGTTTTTCAATATCGGTTCTAATATCGGATTCAATATCGGTTTTTCAATATCGGTTCTAATATCGGAATCATTATCGGCTTTTCAATATCGGTTTTTCAATATCAGTTTTTCGATATCAGTTTTTCAATATTTGTTTTTCAATATCGGTTTTTCAATATCGGTTCTAATATCGGTTTCAATATCGGTTTTTCAATATCGGTTTTTCAATATCAGTTTTTCGATATCAGTTTTTCAATATTTGTTTTTCAATATCGGTTTTTCAATGTCGGTTTTGCAATATCAGTTTTTCGATATAGGTTTTTCAATATCGGTATTTCAATATCGGTTCTAATATCGGAATCAATATCGGCTTTTCAATATCGGTTTTTCAATATCAGTTTTTCGATATCAGTTTTTCAATATTTGTTTTTCAATATCGGTTCTAATATCGGTTTCAATATCGGTTTTTCAATATCGGTTTTTCAATATCGGTTTTTCAATATCAGTTTTTCAATATTTGTTCTCCAATATCGGTTCTAATATCGGATTCAGTATCGGTTTTGCAATATCGGTTTTTCAATATCGGTTCTTCAATATCAGTTTTTCAATATTTGTTCTCCAATATCGGTTTTTGAATATCGGTTCTAATATCGGATTCAGTATCGGTTTTTCAATATCAGTTTTTCAATATTTGTTCTCCAATTTCGGTTTTTGAATATCGGTTCCAATATCGGATTCAATATCGGTTCTAATATCGGATTCAATATCGGTTTTTCAATATCGGTTTTTCAATATCAGTTTTTCGATATCAGTTTTTCAATATTTGTTTTTCAATATCGGTTTTTCAATATCGGTTCTAATATCGGAATCATTATCGGCTTTTCAATATCGGTTTTTCAATATCAGTTTTTCGATATCAGTTTTTCAATATTTGTTTTTCAATATCGGTTTTTCAATATCAGTTTTTCGATATCAGTTTTTCAATATTTGTTTTTCAATATCGGTTTTTCAATATCGGTTCTAATATCGGAATCATTATCGGCTTTTCAATATCGGTTTTTCAATATCAGTTTTTCGATATCAGTTTTTCAATATTTGTTTTTCAATATCGGTTTTTCAATATCAGTTTTTCGATATCAGTTTTTCAATATTTGTTTTTCAATATCGGTTTTTCAATATCGGTTCTAATATCGGAATCATTATCGGCTTTTCAATATCGGTTTTTCAATATCAGTTTTTCGATATCAGTTTTTCAATATTTGTTTTTCAATATCGGTTTTTCAATATCAGTTTTTCGATATCAGTTTTTCAATATTTGTTTTTCAATATCGGTTTTTCAATATCGGTTCTAATATCGGAATCATTATCGGCATTTCAATATCGGTTTTTCAATATCAGTTTTTCGATATCAGTTTTTCAATATTTGTTTTTCAATATCGGTTTTTCAATATCGGTTTTTCAATATCAGTTTTTCGATATCAGTTTTTCAATATTTGTTTTTCAATATCGGTTTTTCAATATCGGTTCTAATATCGGTTTCAATATCGGTTCTTCAATATCAGTTTTTCAATATTTGTTTTTCAATATCGGTTTTTCAATATCGGTTCTAATATCGGAATCATTATCGGCTTTTCAATATCGGTTTTTCAATATCAGTTTTTCGATATCAGTTTTTCAATATTTGTTTTTCAATATCGGTTTTTCAATATCGGTTCTAATATGGGTTTCAATATCGGTTTTTCAATATCAGTTTTTCGATATCAGTTTTTCAATATTTGTTTTTCAATATCGGTTTTTCAATATCGGTTCTAATATCGGTTTCAATATCGGTTTTTCAATATCGGTTTTTCAATATCGGTTCTAATATCGGATTCAATATCGGTTTTTCAATATCGGTTATTCAATATCGGTTTTTCAATATCGGTTTTTCAATATCGGTTTTTCAATATCGGTTCTAATATCGGTTTCAATATCAGTTTTTCAATATCGGTTTTTCAATATTTGTTTTTCAATATCGGTTTTTCAATATCAGTTTTTCGATATCAGTTTTTCAATATTTGTTTTTCAATATCGGTTTTTCAATATCGGTTCTAATATCGGAATCATTATCGGCTTTTCAATATCGGTTTTTCAATATCAGTTTTTCGATATCAGTTTTTCAATATTTGTTTTTCAATATCGGTTTTTCAATATCGGTTCTAATATGGGTTTCAATATCGGTTTTTCAATATCGGTTTTTCAATATCAGTTTTTCGATATCAGTTTTTCAATATTTGTTTTTCAATATCGGTTTTTCAATATCGGTTTTGCAATATCAGTTTTTCGATATAGGTTTTTCAATATCGGTATTTCAATATCGGTTCTAATATCGGAATCAATATCGGCTTTTCAATATCGGTTTTTCAATATCAGTTTTTCGATATCAGTTTTTCAATATTTGTTTTTCAATATCGGTTTTTCAATATCGGTTCTAATATCGGTTTCAATATCGGTTTTTCAATATCGGTTTTTCAATATCGGTTTTTCAATATCGGTTTTTCAATATCAGTTTTTCAATATTTGTTCTCCAATATCGGTTCTAATATCGGATTCAGTATCGGTTTTGCAATATCGGTTTTTCAATATCGGTTTTTCAATATCAGTTTTTCAATATTTGTTCTCCAATATCGGTTTTTGAATATCGGTTCTAATATCGGATTCAGTATCGGTTTTTCAATATCAGTTTTTCAATATTTGTTCTCCAATTTCGGTTTTTGAATATCGGTTCCAATATCGGATTCAATATCGGTTCTAATATCGGATTCAATATCGGTTTTTCAATATCGGTTTTTCAATATCAGTTTTTCGATATCAGTTTTTCAATATTTGTTTTTCAATATCGGTTTTTCAATATCGGTTCTAATATCGGAATCATTATCGGCTTTTCAATATCGGTTTTTCAATATCAGTTTTTCGATATCAGTTTTTCAATATTTGTTTTTCAATATCGGTTTTTCAATATCGGTTCTAATATCGGTTTCAATATCGGTTTTTCAATATCGGTTTTTCAATATCAGTTTTTCGATATCAGTTTTTCAATATTTGTTCTCCAATATCGGTTTTTGAATATCGGTTCCAATATCGGATTCAATATCGGTTTTTCAATATCGGTTCTAATATCGGATTCAATATCGGTTTTTCAATATCGGTTCTAATATCGGAATCATTATCGGCTTTTCAATATCGGTTTTTCAATATCAGTTTTTCGATATCAGTTTTTCAATATTTGTTTTTCAATATCGGTTTTTCAATATCGGTTTTTCAATATCAGTTTTTCGATATCAGTTTTTCAATATTTGTTTTTCAATATCGGTTTTTCAATATCGGTTTTGCAATATCAGTTTTTCGATATAGGTTTTTCAATATCGGTATTTCAATATCGGTTCTAATATCGGAATCAATATCGGTTTTTCAATATCGGTTTTTCAATATCAGTTTTTCGATATCAGTTTTTCAATATTTGTTTTTCAATATCGGTTTTTCAATATCGGGTTTGCAATATCAGT
>NW_027488333.1:0-6416 GCF_050908995.1 Andrena cerasifolii | reverse complement strand
TTTTTAATTTTTAAAATTTTTAAACATTTTTTTAAATTTTCTTTTATTTTTTTTTGAATTTTTGAAAATTTTTCTAAATTTTTGTTTAATTTTTTTAAAAGTATTATTTTTTTATTTCAAAAATGTTTTTTAATTTTTTTTTAATTTCTTCAAATTTTTAATTTTTTTTTAATTTTTCTTATAATTTTTTTTAATTTTTAAATTTTTTTTTTAATTTTTGAAAATTTTTCTAATTTTTTTTTAATTTTTTTAAAAGTATTATTTTCCTATTTCAAAAATGTTTTTTAATTCTTTTTTAATTTTTTCAAATTTTAAATTTTTTTTTTAATTTTAAAATTTTTTAAAATTTTTTTTAAAAATTTTTTTTAAATTTTCTTAAAATTTTTTTAAAATTTTTTTTTTAATTTTTAAAATTTTTTTAAATTTTTTTTTAATTTTTGAAAATTTTTTTAAAACTTTTTTTAAATTTTTTTAAAAGTATTATTTTTTTATTTCAAAAATGTTATTTAATTTTTAAAATTTTCTGAAAACTTTTTTAATTTTTTAAACAATTTAGTGTAATTTTGTAAAAAATTTTTTTTTAATTTTTAAAATTTTTTATTTTTTTTTTAATTTTTGAAAATTTTTCTAAAATTTTGTTAAATTTTTTTAAAAATTTCTTAAAATTTTTTTAAAATTTTTGTAAATTTTTTTTTAAATTTTTTTAAAATTTTTTTTTTAATTTTTAAATTTTTTTTTTATTTTTAAATTTTTTTTTAATTTTTAAAAATTTTTTTATTTTTTTTTTAAATTTTTTTAATTTTTCTAAAATTGTTTTTAATTTTTTTAAAAGTATTATTTTTTATTTCAAAAATGTTTTTTAAAAATGTTTTTTAATTTTTTAATTTTTTCAAATTTTTAATTTTTTTTTAAATTTTCTTATAATTTTTTTACATTTTTTTAAAATTTTTTTTTAAATTTTTTTAAAATTTTCTTTGCTTTATTTATATTTAATTTTTTAAAATTTAAAAATTTTTTTTTAAATTTGTTTAAATTTTTAACAAAATTAAAAAAAAATTATTTATTTTTTAATTTTTTTAATTTTTAAATTTTTTTTTAAATTATTTATATATTTTAATTTTTTTAATTTTAAAATTTTTTTAATTTTAAAATTTTTTTTTAATTTTTAAAATTTTTTTTTAAATTTAAAATTTTTTTTAATTTTTTTTTTAATTTTCAAAATTTTCTTATAATTTTTTTTTAATTTTTAAATTTTTTATTTATTTTTTTTAATTTTTGAAAATTTTTCTAAATTTTTTTTTAATTTTTTTAGAAGTATTATTTTTTTATTTCAAAAATGTTTTTAATTTTTTTAAATTTTTTTCAAATTTTTAAATTTTTTTAAATTTTCTTATATTTTTTTAATTTTTAAAATTTTTTTAAAATTTTTAAAATTTTTTTAAAATTTATTAAAATTTTTTTTTAATTTTTTTTTAATTTTTAAATTTTTTTTTAATATTATTTATATTCTATTAATTTTTTTAATTTAATTTTTTTTAATTTTTAAATTTTTTTTTGTAATTTTTAAATTTTTTTTTATTTTTTTTTAATTTTTGAAAATTTTTCTAAATTTTTTTCTATTTTTTTTAAAAGTATTATTTTTTATTTCAAAAATGTTGTTTAATTCTTTTTTAATTTTTTCAAATTTTTAAATTTTTTTAATTTTTAAAATTTTTTTTTTAATTTTTGAAAATTTTTTTAAAACTTTTTTTTAATTTTTTTAAAAGTATTATTTTTTTATTTCAAAAATGTTATTTAATTTTTAAAATTTTCTGAAAACTTTTTTAAATTTTTAAACAATTTTGTGTAATTTTGTAAAATTTTTTTTTTAATTTTTAAAATTTTTTATTATTTTCTTTAGTTTTTGAAAATTTTTCTAAAATTTTGTTAAAATTTTTTAAATTTTTTTTTTAAATTTAAAAAAAAAATTTTAAATTCCTATTTTAATTTTTTTTTAATTTTTAAATTTTTTTTATTTTTTTTAAAATTATTTATATTTTTTAATTTTTTAATTTTTTTAATTTTTAAATTTTTTTTTAATTTTTAAATTTTTTTTTAATTTTTAAATTTTTTTTTAATTTTAAAATTTTTTTTTTTAATTTTTAATTTTTTTTTATTTTTTTTTAATTTTTGAAATTTTTTCTAAATTTCTTTAAAATTTTTTTAAAAGTATTATTTTTTTATTTCAAAAATGTTTTTAATTTTTTTTAATTTTTTAAAATTTTAAATTTTTTTTTAATTTTTAAATTTTTTTTTTTAATTTTTAAATTTTTTTATTATTTTTTAAATTTTTTATTTTAATTTTTAAAATTTTTTTTATTTTTTTTTTAAATTTTTTTAATTTTTTTAAAAGTATTATTTTTTATTTCAAAAATGTTTTTTAATTTTTTAATTTTTTCAAATTTTTAATTTTTTTTTTAAATTTTCTTATAATTTTTTTACATTTTTTTAAAATTTTTTTTTAAATTTTATTAAAATTTTCTTTGCTTTATTTATATTTAAATTTTTTAAAATTTTAAAAAATTTTTTTTTTTAAAATTTGTTTAAATTTTTTAACAAAATTAAAAAAATTATTTATTTTTTAATTTTTTTAATTTTTAAATTTTTTTTTTAAATTATTTATATATTTTAATTTTTTTAATTTTTAAAATTTTTTTAATTTTAAAATTTTTTTTTAATTTTTAAAATTTTTTTTAAATTTAAATTTTTTTTTAATTTTTTTTTTAATTTTTAAATTTTTTATTTATTTTTTTTTAATTTTTGAAAATTTTTCTAAATTTTTTTTTAATTTTTTTAAAAGTATTATTTTTTTATTTCAAAAATGTTTTTAATTTTTTAAATTTTTTTCAAATTTTTAAATTTTTTTCAAATTTTTAAATTTTTTTTAAATTTTCTTATATTTTTTTAATTTTTAAAATTTTTTTAAAATTTTTAAAATTTTTTTAAAATTTATTAAAATTTTTTTTAAAATTTTTTTTTAATTTTTAAATTTTTTTTTTAATATTATTTATATTCTTTTAATTTTTTTAATTTAATTTTTTTTTAATTTTTAAATTTTTTTTAATTTTTAATTTTTTTTTTAATTTTTAAATTTTTGAAAATTTTTCTAAATTTTTTTTTAATTTTTGTAAAAGTATTATTTTTCTATTTCAAAAATGTTGTTTAATTCTTTTTTAATTTTTTCAAATTTTTAAATTTTTTTTAATTTTTAAAATTTTTTTTAATTTTTTTTTTAATTTTTGAAAATGTTTTTAAAACTTTTTTTTTAATTTTTTTAAAACTATTATTTTTTTATTTCAAAAATGTTTTTTAATTTTTTTTTTAATTTCTTCAAATTTTTAATTTTTTTTAAATTTTTCTTATAATTTTTTTTTAATTTTTAAATTTTTTTTTTAATTTTTGAAAATTTTTCTAATTTTTTTTTAATTTTTTTAAAAGTATTATTTTCCTATTTCAAAAATGTTTTTTAATTCTTTTTTAATTTTTTCAAATTTTAAATTTTTTTTTTAATTTTAAAATTTTTTAAAATTTTTTTTAAAAATTTTTTTTAAATTTTCTTAAAATTTTTTTAAAATTTTTTTTTTAATTTTTAAAATTTTTTTAAATTTTTTTTTAATTTTTGAAAATTTTTTTAAAACTTTTTTTAAATTTTTTTAAAAGTATTATTTTTTTATTTCAAAAATGTTATTTAATTTTTAAAATTTTCTGAAAACTTTTTTTAATTTTTTAAACAATTTAGTGTAATTTTGTAAAAATTTTTTTTTTAATTTTTAAAATTTTTTATTTTTTTTTTAATTTTTGAAAATTTTTCTAAAATTTTGTTAAATTTTTTTAAAAATTTCTTAAAAATTTTTTTAAAATTTTTGTAAAATTTTTTTTAAATTTTTTTAAAATTTTTTTTTTAATTTTTAAATTTTTTTTTTATTTTTTAAATTTTTTTTTTAATTTTTAAAAATTTTTTTATTTTTTTTTTAAATTTTTTTAATTTTTCTAAAATTGTTTTTAATTTTTTTAAAAGTATTATTTTTTATTTCAAAAATGTTTTTTAATTTTTTAATTTTTTCAAATTTTTAATTTTTTTTTAAATTTTCTTATAATTTTTTTACATTTTTTTAAAATTTTTTTTTTAAATTTTTTTAAAATTTTCTTTGCTTTATTTATATTTAAATTTTTTAAAATTTAAAAATTTTTTTTTTTAAATTTGTTTAAATTTTTTAACAAAATTAAAAAAAAATTATTTATTTTTTAATTTTTTTAATTTTTAAATTTTTTTTTAAATTATTTATATATTTTAATTTTTTTAATTTTAAAATTTTTTTAATTTTAAAATTTTTTTTTAATTTTTAAAATTTTTTTTTAAATTTAAAATTTTTTTTTAATTTTTTTTTTAATTTTCAAAATTTTCTTATAATTTTTTTTTAATTTTTAAATTTTTTATTTATTTTTTTTAATTTTTGAAAATTTTTCTAAATTTTTTTTTAATTTTTTTAGAAGTATTATTTTTTTATTTCAAAAATGTTTTTAATTTTTTTAAATTTTTTTCAAATTTTTAAATTTTTTTTAAATTTTCTTATATTTTTTTAATTTTTAAAATTTTTTTAAAATTTTTAAAATTTTTTTAAAATTTATTAAAATTTTTTTTTTAATTTTTTTTTAATTTTTAAATTTTTTTTTAATATTATTTATATTCTATTAATTTTTTTAATTTAATTTTTTTTTAATTTTTAAATTTTTTTTTAATTTTTAAATTTTTTTTTTAATTTTTAAATTTTTTTTTATTTTTTTTTAATTTTTGAAAATTTTTCTAAATTTTTTTTTATTTTTTTTAAAAGTATTATTTATTTTTTAATTTTTTTAATTTTTAAATTTTTTTTTTAAATTATTTATATATTTTAATTTTTTTAATTTTTAAAATTTTTTTAATTTTAAAATTTTTTTTTAATTTTTAAAATTTTTTTTAAATTTAAATTTTTTTTTAATTTTTTTTTTAATTTTCAAAATTTTCTTATAATTTTTTTTTTAATTTTTAAATTTTTTATTTATTTTTTTTTAATTTTTGAAAATTTTTCTAAATTTTTTTTTAATTTTTTTAAAAGTATTATTTTTTTATTTCAAAAATGTTTTTAATTTTTTTAAATTTTTTTCAAATTTTTAAATTTTTTTCAAATTTTTAAATTTTTTTTAAATTTTCTTATATTTTTTTAATTTTTAAAATTTTTTTAAAATTTTTAAAATTTTTTTAAAATTTATTAAAATTTTTTTTTAAATTTTTTTTTAATTTTTAAATTTTTTTTTAATATTATTTATATTCTTTTGATTTTTTTAATTTAATTTTTTTTTAATTTTTAAATTTTTTTTAATTTTTAATTTTTTTTTTAATTTTTAAATTTTTGAAAATTTTTCTAAATTTTTTTTTAATTTTTGTAAAAGTATTATTTTTCTATTTCAAAAATGTTGTTTAATTCTTTTTTAATTTTTTCAAATTTTTAAATTTTTTTTAATTTTTAAAATTTTTTTTAATTTTTTTTTTAATTTTTGAAAATGTTTTTAAAACTTTTTTTTTATTTTTTTTAAAACTATTATTTTTTTATTTCAAAAATGTTATTTAAATTTTAAAATTTTCTTAAAACTTTTTTTTAATTTTTTAAACTAAATTTTATAATTTTTTTTAAATTTTTAAAATTTTTTTTAAATTTTTAAAATTTTTTTTAAATTTTTAAAATTTTTTTTAAATTTTAAAAATTTTTTTTAAATTTTTAAAATTTTTTAAAATTTTTTTAAAATTATAATTTTTTTATTTAAAAAAATGTTTTTTTTTTAATTTTTTTTCTTTTATTTTAATTTTTAAATTTTTTTTTAATATTTTAAATATTTTTTAAAATTTTCTTATAATTTTTCTTAATTTTTAAAATTTTTAAACATTTTTTTAAATTTTCTTTTATTTTTTTTTGAATTTTTGAAAATTTTTCTAAATTTTTGTTTAATTTTTTTAAAAGTATTATTTTTTATTTCAAAAATGTTTTTTAATTTTTTTTTAATTTCTTCAAATTTTTAATTTTTTTTTTAATTTTTCTTATAATTTTTTTTTAATTTTTAAATTTTTTTTAATATTATTTATATTCTTTTAATTTTTTTAATTTAATTTTCTTTTTAATTTTTAAATTTTTTTTAACTTTAAATTTTTTTTAATTTTTAAATTTTTTTTTTAATTTTTAAATTTTTTTTTATTTTTTAAATTTTTTTTTTAATTTTTAAATTTTTTTTTATTTTTTTTTAATTTTCTAAAATTTTTCTAAATTTTTTTTTTAATTTTTTTAAAAGTATTATTTTTTTATTTAAAAAATGTTATTTAATTTTTAAAATTTTCTGAAAACTTT
>NW_027488332.1:0-6429 GCF_050908995.1 Andrena cerasifolii | reverse complement strand
TTTGTTCGTTGGTCACTTTGTTCGTTTGTTCATTTGTTCTTTTGTTCGTTTGTTCGTTGGTTCGTTGGTTCGTTGGTTCGTTGGTTCGTTGGTTCGTTGGTTCGTTGGTTCGTTGGTTCGTTGGTTCGTTGGTTCGTTGGTTCGTTGGTTCGTTGGTTCGTTGGTTCGTTGGTTCGTTGGTTCGTTGGTTCGTTGGTTCGTTGGTTCGTTGGTTCGTTGGTTCGTTGGTTCGTCGGTTCGTTGGTTCGTTGGTTCGTTGGTTCGTTGGTTCGTTGGTTCGTTGGTTCGTTGGTTCGTTGGTTCGTTGGTTCGTTTGTTCGTTTAATCGTTTGTTCGTTTAATCGTTTGCTCGTTTGTTCGTTTGTTCGTTGGTTCGTTGGTTCGTTGGTTCGTTGGTTCTTTTGTTCGTTTCTTCGTTGGTTCGTTGGTTCGTTGGTTCGTTGGTTCGTTGGTTCGTTGGTTCGTTGGTTCGTTGGTTCGTTGGTTCGTTGGTTCGTTGGTTCTTTTGTTCGTTTGTTCGTTGGTTCGTTGGTTCGTTGGTTCGTTGGTTCGTTGGTTCGTTGGTTCGTTGGTTCGTTGGTTCGTTGGTTCGTTGGTTCGTTGGTTCGTTGGTTCGTTGGTTCGTTGGTTCGTTGGTTCGTTGGTTCGTTGGTTCGTTGGTTCGTTGGTTCGTTGGTTCGTTGGTTCGTTGGTTCGTTGGTTCGTTGGTTCGTTGGTTCGTTGGTTCGTTGGTTCGTTGGTTCGTTGGTTCGTTGGTTCGTTGGTTCGTTGGTTCGTTGGTTCGTTGGTTCGTTTGTTCTTTTGTTCGTTTGTTCGTTGTTTCGTTGTTTCGTTGTTTCGTTGTTTCGTTGTTTCGTTGTTTCGTTGTTTCGTTGTTTCGTTGTTTCGTTGTTTCGTTGTTTCGTTGTTTCGTTGTTTCGTTGTTTCGTTGTTTCGTTGTTTCGTTGTTTCGTTGTTTCGTTGTTTCGTTGTTTCGTTGTTTCGTTGTTTCGTTGTTTCGTTGTTTCGTTGTTTCGTTGTTTCGTTGTTTCGTTGTTTCGTTGTTTCGTTGTTTCGTTGTTTCGTTGTTTCGTTGTTTCGTTGTTTCGTTGTTTCGTTGTTTCGTTGTTTCGTTGTTTCGTTGTTTCGTTGTTTCGTTGTTTCGTTGTTTCGTTGTTTCGTTGTTTCGTTGTTTCGTTGTTTCGTTGTTTCGTTGTTTCGTTGTTTCGTTGTTTCGTTGTTTCGTTGTTTCGTTGTTTCGTTGTTTCGTTGTTTCGTTGTTTCGTTGTTTCGTTGGTTCGTTGGTTCGTTGGTTCGTTGGTTCGTTGGTTCGTTGGTTCGTTGGTTCGTTGGTTCGTTGGTTCGTTGGTTCGTTGGTTCGTTGGTTCGTTGGTTCGTTGGTTCGTTGGTTCGTTGGTTCGTTGGTTCGTTGGTTCGTTGGTTCGTTGGTTCGTTGGTTCGTTGGTTCGTTGGTTCGTTGGTTCGTTGGTTCGTTGGTTCGTTGGTTCGTTGGTTCGTTGGTTCGTTGGTTCGTTGGTTCATTTGTTCTTTTGTTCGTTTGTTCGTTGGTTCGTTGGTTCGTTGGTTCGTTGCTTCGTTGGTTCGTTGGTTCGTTGGTTCGTTGGTTCGTTGGTTCGTTGGTTCGTTGGTTCGTTGGTTCGTTGGTTCGTTGGTTCGTTGGTTCGTTGGTTCGTTGGTTCGTTGGTTCGTTGGTTCGTTGGTTCGTTGGTTCGTTTGTTCGTTTAATCGTTTGCTCGTTTGTTCGTTTGTTCGTTGGTTCGTTGTTTCGTTGGTTCGTTGGTTCTTTTGTTCGTTTGTTCGTTGGTTCGTTGGTTCGTTGGTTCGTTGGTTCGTTGGTTCGTTGGTTCGTTGGTTCATTTGTTCTTTTGTTCGTTTGTTCGTTGGTTCGTTGGTTCGTTGGTTCGTTGGTTCGTTGGTTCGTTGGTTCGTTGGTTCGTTGGTTCGTTGGTTCGTTGGTTCGTTGGTTCGTTGGTTCGTTGGTTCGTTTGTTCGTTTAATCGTTTGCTCGTTTGTTCGTTTGTTCGTTGGTTCGTTGTTTCGTTGGTTCGTTGGTTCTTTTGTTCGTTTGTTCGTTGGTTCGTTGGTTCGTTGGTTCGTTGGTTCGTTGGTTCGTTGGTTCATTTGTTCTTTTGTTCGTTTGTTCGTTGGTTCGTTGGTTCGTTGTTTCGTTGTTTCGTTGTTTCGTTGTTTCGTTGTTTCGTTGTTTCGTTGTTTCGTTGTTTCGTTGTTTCGTTGTTTCGTTGTTTCGTTGTTTCGTTGTTTCGTTGTTTCGTTGTTTCGTTGTTTCGTTGTTTCGTTGTTTCGTTGTTTCGTTGTTTCGTTGTTTCGTTGTTTCGTTGTTTCGTTGTTTCGTTGTTTCGTTGTTTCGTTGTTTCGTTGTTTCGTTGTTTCGTTGTTTCGTTGTTTCGTTGTTTCGTTGTTTCGTTGTTTCGTTGTTTCGTTGTTTCGTTGTTTCGTTGTTTCGTTGTTTCGTTGTTTCGTTGTTTCGTTGTTTCGTTGTTTCGTTGTTTCGTTGTTTCGTTGTTTCGTTGTTTCGTTGTTTCGTTGTTTCGTTGTTTCGTTGTTTCGTTGTTTCGTTGTTTCGTTGTTTCGTTGTTTCGTTGTTTCGTTGTTTCGTTGTTTCGTTGTTTCGTTGTTTCGTTGTTTCGTTGTTTCGTTGTTTCGTTGTTTCGTTGTTTCGTTGTTTCGTTGTTTCGTTGTTTCGTTGTTTCGTTGTTTCGTTGTTTCGTTGTTTCGTTGTTTCGTTGTTTCGTTGTTTCGTTGTTTCGTTGTTTCGTTGTTTCGTTGTTTCGTTGTTTCGTTGTTTCGTTGTTTCGTTGTTTCGTTGTTTCGTTGTTTCGTTGTTTCGTTGTTTCGTTGTTTCGTTGTTTCGTTGTTTCGTTGTTTCGTTGTTTCGTTGTTTCGTTGTTTCGTTGTTTCGTTGTTTCGTTGTTTCGTTGTTTCGTTGTTTCGTTGTTTCGTTGTTTCGTTGTTTCGTTGGTTCTTTTGTTTCTTTGTCACTTTGTTCGTTTGTTCGTTTGTTCGTTGGTTCTTTTGTTTCTTTGTCACTTTGTTCGTTGGTCACTTTGTTCGTTTGTTCGTTTGTTCATTTGTTCTTTTGTTCGTTTGTTCGTTGGTTCGTTGGTTCGTTGGTTCGTTGGTTCGTTGGTTCGTTGGTTCGTTGGTTCGTTGGTTCGTTGGTTCGTTGGTTCGTCGGTTCGTTGGTTCGTTGGTTCGTTGGTTCGTTGGTTCGTTGGTTCGTTGGTTCGTTGGTTCGTTGGTTCGTTGGTTCGTTTGTTCGTTTAATCGTTTGCTCGTTTGTTCGTTTGTTCGTTTGTTCGTCGCTTCGTTGGTTCGTTTGATCGTTTGTTCGTTTGTTCGTTTGTTCGTTTGTTCGTTTGTTCGTTTTTTCGTTTGTTCGTTTGTTCGTTTGTTCGTTTTTTCGTTGGTTCGTTGGTTCGTTGGTTCGTTGGTTCGTTGGTTCGTTGGTTCGTTGGTTCGTTGGTTCGTTGGTTCGTTGGTTCGTTGGTTCGTTGGTTCGTTGGTTCGTTGGTTCGTTGGTTCGTTGGTTCTTTTGTTCGTTTGTTCGTTGGTTCGTTGGTTCGTTGGTTCGTTGGTTCGTTGGTTCGTTGGTTCGTTGGTTCGTTGGTTCGTTGGTTCGTTGGTTCGTTGGTTCGTTGGTTCGTTGGTTCGTTGGTTCGTTGGTTCGTTGGTTCGTTGGTTCGTTGTGTCGTTGTGTCGTTGTTTCGTTGTTTCGTTGTTTCGTTGTTTCGTTGTTTCGTTGTTTCGTTGTTTCGTTGTTTCGTTGTTTCGTTGTTTCGTTGTTTCGTTGTTTCGTTGTTTCGTTGTTTCGTTGTTTCGTTGTTTCGTTGTTTCGTTGTTTCGTTGTTTCGTTGTTTCGTTGTTTCGTTGTTTCGTTGTTTCGTTGTTTCGTTGTTTCGTTGTTTCGTTGTTTCGTTGTTTCGTTGTTTCGTTGGTTCGTTGGTTCGTTGGTTCGTTGGTTCGTTGGTTCGTTGGTTCGTTGGTTCGTTGGTTCGTTGGTTCGTTGGTTCGTTGGTTCGTTGGTTCGTTGGTTCGTTGGTTCGTTGGTTCGTTGGTTCGTTGGTTCGTTGGTTCGTTGGTTCGTTGGTTCGTTGGTTCGTTGGTTCGTTGGTTCGTTGGTTCGTTGGTTCGTTGGTTCGTTGGTTCGTTGGTTCGTTGGTTCGTTGGTTCGTTGGTTCGTTGGTTCGTTGGTTCGTTGGTTCGTTGGTTCGTTGGTTCATTTGTTCTTTTGTTCGTTTGTTCGTTGGTTCGTTGGTTCGTTGGTTCGTTGCTTCGTTGGTTCGTTGGTTCGTTGGTTCGTTGGTTCGTTGGTTCGTTGGTTCGTTGGTTCGTTGGTTCGTTGGTTCGTTGGTTCGTTGGTTCGTTGGTTCGTTGGTTCGTTGGTTCGTTGGTTCGTTTGTTCGTTTAATCGTTTGCTCGTTTGTTCGTTTGTTCGTTGGTTCGTTGTTTCGTTGGTTCGTTGGTTCTTTTGTTCGTTTGTTCGTTGGTTCGTTGGTTCGTTGGTTCGTTGGTTCGTTGGTTCGTTGGTTCGTTGGTTCGTTGGTTCGTTGGTTCGTTGGTTCGTTGGTTCATTTGTTCTTTTGTTCGTTTGTTCGTTGGTTCGTTGGTTCGTTGGTTCGTTGGTTCGTTGGTTCGTTGGTTCGTTGGTTCGTTGGTTCGTTGGTTCGTTGGTTCGTTGGTTCGTTGGTTCGTTGGTTCGTTGGTTCGTTTGTTCGTTTAATCGTTTGCTCGTTTGTTCGTTTGTTCGTTGGTTCGTTGTTTCGTTGGTTCGTTGGTTCTTTTGTTCGTTTGTTCGTTGGTTCGTTGGTTCGTTGGTTCGTTGGTTCGTTGGTTCGTTGGTTCGTTGGTTCGTTGGTTCATTTGTTCTTTTGTTCGTTTGTTCGTTGGTTCGTTGGTTCGTTGGTTCGTTGGTTCGTTGGTTCGTTGGTTCGTTGGTTCGTTGGTTCGTTGGTTCGTTGGTTCGTTGGTTCGTTGGTTCGTTGGTTCGTTGGTTCGTTGGTTCGTTGGTTCGTTGGTTCGTTGGTTCGTTGGTTCGTTGGTTCGTTGGTTCGTTGGTTCGTTGGTTCGTTGTTTCGTTGTTTCGTTGTGTCGTTGTGTCGTTGTGTCGTTGTTTCGTTGTTTCGTTGTTTCGTTGTTTCGTTGTTTCGTTGTTTCGTTGTTTCGTTGTTTCGTTGTTTCGTTGTTTCGTTGTTTCGTTGTTTCGTTGTTTCGTTGTTTCGTTGTTTCGTTGTTTCGTTGTTTCGTTGTTTCGTTGTTTCGTTGTTTCGTTGTTTCGTTGTTTCGTTGTTTCGTTGTTTCGTTGTTTCGTTGTTTCGTTGTTTCGTTGTTTCGTTGTTTCGTTGTTTCGTTGTTTCGTTGTTTCGTTGTTTCGTTGTTTCGTTGTTTCGTTGTTTCGTTGTTTCGTTGTTTCGTTGTTTCGTTGTTTCGTTGTTTCGTTGTTTCGTTGTTTCGTTGTTTCGTTGTTTCGTTGTTTCGTTGTTTCGTTGTTTCGTTGTTTCGTTGTTTCGTTGTTTCGTTGTTTCGTTGTTTCGTTGTTTCGTTGTTTCGTTGTTTCGTTGTTTCGTTGTTTCGTTGTTTCGTTGTTTCGTTGTTTCGTTGTTTCGTTGTTTCGTTGTTTCGTTGTTTCGTTGTTTCGTTGTTTCGTTGTTTCGTTGTTTCGTTGTTTCGTTGTTTCGTTGTTTCGTTGTTTCGTTGTTTCGTTGTTTCGTTGTTTCGTTGTTTCGTTGTTTCGTTGTTTCGTTGTTTCGTTGTTTCGTTGTTTCGTTGGTTCTTTTGTTTCTTTGTCACTTTGTTCGTTTGTTCGTTGGTTCTTTTGTTTCTTTGTCACTTTGTTCGTTGGTCACTTTGTTCGTTTGTTCGTTTGTTCATTTGTTCTTTTGGTCGTTTGTTCGTTTGTTCGTTGGTTCGTTGGTTCGTTGGTTCGTTGGTTCGTTGGTTCGTTGGTTCGTTGGTTCGTTGGTTCGTTGGTTCGTTGGTTCGTTTGTTCGTTGGTTCGTTGGTTCGTTGGTTCGTTGGTTCGTTGGTTCGTTGGTTCGTTGTTTCGTTGGTTCGTTGTTTCGTTGGTTCTTTTGTTTCTTTGTCTCTTTGTTCGTTTGTTCGTTGGTTCGTTGGTTCGTTGTTTCGTTGTTTCGTTGTTTCGTTGGTTCGTTGTTTCGTTGGTTCTTTTGTTTCTTTGTCTCTTTGTTCGTTTGTTCGTTTGTTCCTTTGTTCTTTTGTTCGTTTGTTCGTTTGTTCGTTTGTTCGTTTGTTCGTTTGTTCGTTTGTTCGTTTGTTCGTTTGTTCGTTTGTTCGTTTGTTCGTTTGTTCGTTTGTTCGTTTGTTCGTTTGTTCGTTTGTTCGTTTGTTCGTTTGTTCGTTTGTTCGTTGGTTCGTTGGTTCGTTGGTTCGTTGGTTCGTTGGTTCGTTGGT
>NW_027488331.1:0-6451 GCF_050908995.1 Andrena cerasifolii | reverse complement strand
TTCGTTTGTTCGTTTGTTCGTTTGTTCGTTTATTCGTTTGTTCGTATGTTCGTTTTTTCGATTGTTCGTTTGTTCGTTTGTTCTTTTATTCGTTTGTTCGTTTGTTCGTTTGTTCGTTTGTTCGTTTTGTCGTTTTTTCGTTTGTTCGTTGGTTCGTTGGTTCGTTGGTTCGTTGGTTCGTTGGTTCGTTGGTTCGTTGGTTCGTTGGTTCGTTGGTTCGTTTATTCGTTTGTTCGTTTGTTCGTTTTTTCGATTGTTCGTTTTTTCGATTGTTCGTTTGTTCGTTTGTTCGTTTGTTCGTTTGTTCGTTTGTTCGTTTGTTCGTTTGTTCGTTTGTTCGTTTGTTCGTTTGTTCGTTTGTTCGTTTGTTCGTTTGTTCGTTTGTTCGTTTTTTCGATTGTTCGTTTGTTCGTTTGTTCTTTTATTCGTTTGTTCGTTTGTTCGTTTGTTCGTTTGTTCGTTTGTTCGTTTGTTCGTTTGTTCGTTTTGTCGTTTTTTCGTTTGTTCGTTGGTTCGTTGGTTCGTTGGTTCGTTGGTTCGTTGGTTCGTTGGTTCGTTGCTTCGTTGCTTCGTTGCTTCGTTGGTTCGTTGGTTCGTTGGTTCGTTGGTTCTTTGGTTCGTTGGTTCGTTGGTTCGTTGGTTCGTTGTTTCGTTGGCTCGTTGGTTCGTTTGTTTCTTTGTTTCCTTGTTTCCTTGTTTCTTTTTCTCTTTGTTCGATTGTTCGTGTGTTCGTTTGTTCGTTTTGTCGTTTTTTCATTTGTTCGTTGGTTCGTTGGTTCGTTGGTTCGTTGGTTCGTTGGTTCGTTGGTTCGTTGGTTCGTTGCTTCGTTGCTTCGTTGGTTCGTTGGTTCGTTGGTTCGTTGGTTCTTTGGTTCGTTGGTTCGTTGGTTCGTTGGTTCGTTGGTTCGTTGGTTCGTTGGTTCGTTGGTTCGTTGGTTCGTTGGTTCGTTGGTTCGTTGGTTCGTTGGTTCGTTGGTTCGTTGCTTCGTTGGTTCGTTGGTTCGTTGGTTCGTTGGTTCGTTGGTTCGTTGCTTCGTTGGTTCGTTGGTTCGTTGTTTCGTTGGTTCGTTGGTTCGTTGGTTCGTTGGTTCGTTGGTTCGTTGGTTCGTTTTTTCTTTGTTTCTTTGTTTCTTTGTCTCTTTGTTCGATTGTTCGATTGTTCGTTTGTTCGTTTGTTCGTTTGTTCGTTTGATCGTTTGTTCGTTTGTTCGTTTGTTCGTTTGTTCGTTTGTTCGTTTGTTCGTTTGTTCGTTTGTTCGTTTGTTCGTTGGTCCGTTGGTTCGTTGGTTCGTTGGTTCGTTGGTTCGTGGGTTCGTTGGTTCATTGGTTCGTTGGTTCGTTGGTTCGTTTGTTCGTTGGTTCGTTGGTTCGTTGGTTCGTTGGTTCGTTTTTCTTTGTTTCTTTGTTTCTTTGTCTCTTCGTTCGATTGTTCGTTTGTTCGTTTGTTCGTTTGTTCGTTTGTTCGTTTGTTCGTTTGTTCGTTTGTTCGTTTGTTCGTTTGTTCGTTTGTTCGTTTGTTCGTTTGTTCGTTTGTTCGTTTGTTCGTTTGTTCGTTTGTTCGTTTGTTCGATTGTTCGTTTGTTCGTTTGTTCTTTTATTCGTTTGTTCGTTGGTTCGTTGGTTCGTTGGTTCGTTGGTTCGTTGGTTCGTTGGTTCGTTGGTTCTTTGGTTCGTTGGTTCGTTGGTTCGTTGGTTCGTTGGTTCGTTGGCTCGTTGGTTCGTTTGTTTCTTTGTTTCCTTGTTTCTTTTTCTCTTTGTTCGATTGTTCGTGTGTTCGTTTGTTCGTTTGTTCGCTTGTTCGTTTGTTCGTGGGTTCGTTGGTTCGTTGGTTCGTTGGTTCGTTGGTTCGTTGGTTCGTTGGTTCGTTGGGTTCGTTGGTTCGTTGGTTCGTTGTTTCGTTGGTTCGTTGTTTCGTTGGTTCGTTGGTTCGTTTGTTCGTTTGTTCGTTTGTTCGTTTGTTCGTTTGTTCGTTTATTCGTTTGTTCGTTTGTTCGTTTTTTCGATTGTTCGTTTGTTCGTTTGTTCTTTTATACGTTTGTTCGTTTGTTCGTTTGTTCGTTTGTTCGTTTTGTCGTTTTTTCGTTTGTTCGTTGGTTCGTTGGTTCGTTGGTTCGTTGGTTCGTTGGTTCGTTGGTTCGTTGGTTCGTTGGTTCGTTGGTTCGTTGGTTCGTATTTTTCTTTGTCTCTTTGTTCGATTGTTCGTTTGTTCGTTTGTTCGTTTGTTCGTTTGTTCGTTGGTTCGTTGGTTCGTTGGTTCGTTGGTTCGTTGGTTCGTTGGTTCGTTGGTTCGTTTGTTCGTTTGTTCGTTCTTTCGTTGGTTCGTTGGCTCGTTGGTTCGTTTGATTCTATGTTTCCTTGTTTCTCTGTCTCTTTGTCTCTTTGTTCGATTGTTCGTTTGTTCGTTGGTTCGTTGGTTCGTTGGTTCGTTGGTTCGTTGGTTCGTTGGTTCGTTGGTTCGTTGGTTCGTTGGTTCGTTGGTTCGTTGGTTCGTTGGTTCGTTGGTTCGTTGGTTCGTTGGTTCGTTGGTTCGTTGGTTCGTTGGTTCCTTGGTTCGTTGGTTCGTTTGTTTCTTTGTATCTTTGTTTCATTGTCTCTTTGATCGTTTGTTCGTTTGTCTCTTTGATCGTTTGTACGTTTGTTCGTTGGTTCGTTGGTTCGTTGGTTCGTTGGTTCGTTGTTTCGTTGGTTCGTTGTTTCGTTGGTTCGTTGGTTCGTTGGTTCGTTTGTTCGTTTGTTCGATTGTTCGTTTGTTCGTTTGTTCGTTTGTTCGATTGTTCGTTTGTTCGTTTGTTCGTTTGTTCGTTTGTTCGTTTGTTCGTTTGTTCGTTTGTTCGTTTGTTCGTTTGTTCGTTTGTTCGTTTGTTCGTTTGTTCGTTTATTCGTTTGTTCGTTTGTTCGTTTTTTCGATTGTTCGTTTGTTCGTTTGTTCTTTTATACGTTTGTTCGTTTGTTCGTTTGTTCGTTTGTTCGTTTTGTCGTTTTTTCGTTTGCTCGTTGGTTCGTTGGTTCGTTGGTTCGTTGGTTCGTTGGTTCGTTGGTTCGTTGGTTCGTTGGTTCGTTGGTTCGTTGGTTCGTATTTTTCTTTGTCTCTTTGTTCGATTGTTCGTTTGTTCGTTTGTTCGTTTGTTCGTTTGTTCGTTGGTTCGTTGGTTCGTTGGTTCGTTGGTTCGTTGGTTCGTTGGTTCGTTGGTTCGTTTGTTCGTTTGTTCGTTCTTTCGTTGGTTCGTTGGCTCGTTGGTTCGTTTGTTTCTATGTTTCCTTGTTTCTCTGTCTCTTTGTCTCTTTGTTCGATTGTTCGTTTGTTCGTTTGTTCGTTTGTTCGTTTGTTCGTTTGTTCGTTTGTTCGCTTGTTCGTTTGTTCGTGGGTTCGTTGGTTCATTGGTTCGTTGGTTCGTTGGTTCGTTTGTTCGTTGGTTCGTTGGTTCGTTGGTTCGTTGGTTCGTTGGTTCGTTTTTCTTTGTTTCTTTGTTTCTTTGTCTCTTCGTTCGATTGTTCGTTTGTTCGTTTGTTCGTTTGTTCGTTTGTTCGTTTGTTCGTTTGTTCGTTTGTTCGTTTGTTCGTTTGTTCGTTTGTTCGATTGTTCGTTTGTTCGTTTGTTCGTTTGTTCGTTTGTTCGATTGTTCGTTTGTTCGTTTGTTCTTTTATTCGTTTGTTCGTTGGTTCGTTGGTTCGTTGGTTCGTTTTTCTTTGTTTCTTTGTTTCTTTGTCTCTTCGTTCGATTGTTCGATTGTTCGTTTGTTCGTTTGTTCGTTTGATCGTTTGTTCGTTTGTTCGTTTATTCGTTCGTTTGTTTGTTCGTTTGTTCGTTTGTTCGTTTGTTCGTTTGTTCGTTTGTTCGTGTGTTCGTTGGTTCGTTGGTTCGTTGGTTCGTTGGTTCGTTGGTTCGTTGGTTCGTTGGTTCGTTGGTTCGTTGGTTCATAGGTTCGTTGGTTCGTTGGTTCGTTTGTTCGTTGGTTCGTTGGTTCGTTGGTTCGTTGGTTCGTTGGTTCGTTTTTCTTTGTTTCTTTGTTTCTTTGTTTCTTTGTCTCTTCGTTCGATTGTTCGTTTGTTCGTTTGTTCGTTTGTTCGTTTGTTCGTTTGTTCGTTTGTTCGATTGTTCGTTTGTTCGTTTGTTCGTTTATTCGTTCGTTTGTTTGTTCGTTTGTTCGTTTGTTCGTTTGTTCGTTTGTTCGTTTGTTCGTTGGTTCGTTGGTTCGTTGGTTCGTTGGTTCGTTGGTTCGTTGTTTCGTTGGTTCGTTGTTTCGTTGGTTCGTTGGTTCGTTGGTTCGTTTGTTCGTTTGTTCGATTGTTCGTTTGTTCGTTTGTTCGTTTGTTCGTTTGTTCGATTGTTCGTTTATTCGTTTGTTCGTTTGTTCGTTTTTTCGATTGTTCGTTTGTTCGTTTGTTCTTTTATTCGTTTGTTCGTTTGTTCTTTTATTCGTTTGTTCGTTTGTTCGTTTGTTCGTTTGTTCGTTTTGTCGTTTTGTCGTTTTTTCGTTTGTTCGTTGGTTCGTTGGTTCGGTGTTTCGTTGGTTCGTTGGTTCGTTGGTTCGTTGTTTCGTTGGTTCGTTGGTTCGTTGGTTCGTTTGTTCGTTTGTTCGATTGTTTGTTTGTTCGTTTGTTCGTTTGTTCGATTGTTCGATTGTTCGATTGTTCGTTTGTTCGTTTGTTCGTTTGTTCGTTTGTTCGTTTGTTCGTTTGTTCGTTTGTTCGTTTGTTCGTTTGTTCGTTTGTTCGTTTGTTCGTTTGTTCGTTTGTTCGTTTGTTCGTTTATTCGTTTGTTCGTATGTTCGTTTTTTCGATTGTTCGTTTGTTCGTTTGTTCTTTTATTCGTTTGTTCGTTTGTTCGTTTGTTCGTTTGTTCGTTTTGTCGTTTTTTCGTTTGTTCGTTGGTTCGTTGGTTCGTTGGTTCGTTGGTTCGTTGGTTCGTTGGTTCGTTGGTTCGTTGGTTCGTTGGTTCGTTTATTCGTTTGTTCGTTTGTTCGTTTTTTCGATTGTTCGTTTTTTCGATTGTTCGTTTGTTCGTTTGTTCGTTTGTTCGTTTGTTCGTTTGTTCGTTTGTTCGTTTGTTCGTTTGTTCGTTTGTTCGTTTGTTCGTTTTTTCGATTGTTCGTTTGTTCGTTTGTTCTTTTATTCGTTTGTTCGTTTGTTCGTTTGTTCGTTTGTTCGTTTGTTCGTTTGTTCGTCTTGTCGTTTTTTCGTTTGTTCGTTGGTTCGTTGGTTCGTTGGTTCGTTGGTTCGTTGGTTCGTTGCTTCGTTGCTTCGTTGCTTCGTTGGTTCGTTGGTTCGTTGGTTCGTTGGTTCTTTGGTTCGTTGGTTCGTTGGTTCGTTGGTTCGTTGGTTCGTTGGCTCGTTGGTTCGTTTGTTTCTTTGTTTCCTTGTTTCTTTTTCTCTTTGTTCGATTGTTCGTGTGTTCGTTTGTTCGTTTTGTCGTTTTTTCGTTTGTTCGTTGGTTCGTTGGTTCGTTGGTTCGTTGGTTCGTTGGTTCGTTGCTTCGTTGCTTCGTTGCTTCGTTGGTTCGTTGGTTCGTTGGTTCGTTGGTTCTTTGGTTCGTTGGTTCGTTGGTTCGTTGGTTCGTTGGTTCGTTGGTTCGTTGGTTCGTTGGTTCGTTGGTTCGTTGGTTCGTTGGTTCGTTGGTTCGTTGGTTCGTTGGTTCGTTGGTTCGTTGGTTCGTTGGTTCGTTGGTTCGTTGGTTCGTTGGTTCGTTGGTTCGTTGGTTCGTTGGTTCGTTGGTTCGTTGCTTCGTTGGTTCGTTGGTTCGTTGTTTCGTTGGTTCGTTGGTTCGTTGGTTCGTTGGTTCGTTGGTTCGTTGGTTCGTTGGTTCGTTTTTTCTTTGTTTCTTTGTTTCTTTGTCTCTTTGTTCGATTGTTCGATTGTTCGTTTGTTCGTTTGTTCGTTTGTTCGTTTGATCGTTTGTTCGTTTGTTCGTTTGTTCGTTTGTTCGTTTGTTCGTTTGTTCGTTTGTTCGTTTGTTCGTTTGTTCGTTTGTTCGTTTGTTCGTTGGTTCGTTGGTTCGTTGGTTCGTTGGTTCGTTGGTTCGTTGGTTCGTTGGTTCGTTGGTTCGTTGGTTCGTTGGTTCGTTGGTTCGTTGGTTCGTTGGTTCGTTTGTTTCTTTGTATCTTTGTTTCATTGTCTCTTTGATCGTTTGTTCGTTTGTCTCTTTGATCGTTTGTACGTTTGTTCGTTGGTTCGTTGGTTCGTTGGTTCGTTGGTTCGTTGTTTCGTTGGTTCGTTGTTTCGTTGGTTCGTTGGTTCGTTGGTTCGTTGGTTCGTTTGTTCGTTTGTTCGTTTGTTCGTTTGTTCGTTGGTTCGTTGTTTCGTTTGTTCGTTTGTTCGATTGTTCGTTTGTTCGTTTGTTCGTTTGTTCGTTTGTTCGTTTGTTCGTTTGTTCGTTTATTCGTTTGTTCGTTTGTTCGTTTGTTCGTTTGTTCGTTTGTTCGTTTGTTCGATTGTTCGTTTGTTCGTTTGTGCG
>NW_027488330.1:0-6461 GCF_050908995.1 Andrena cerasifolii | reverse complement strand
AGATCATACCGTTGAAAGAGATGGCACAAAGTAACGTCTCCGGAGAGCAAATCAAAGAGCGAGGACTGGCGCAGATGTTTCGAGACAGTGACTGGTTAACGAAGAGACGCAGAATTTTCGAACGCCTCTTGAAAGGCCTGCGCCTCTTATTAGCAACTTTAAGGCGATGCCTTTGAAGCCGAAATTTAGTATACCTCTTTCCACTTCATGTTCTCATGATATAATGGCCAAAATCAGGCGAAAATTTCGAAAATGCACAAAATTGCGCTTTGTAACAGGAGAACATGCCATCGAAAGAGATGGCACAAAGTAACATCTCCAGAGAGCAAGTCAATGAGCGAGAAGTGGCGCAGATGTTTCGAGACAGTGACTGTTTAACGAAGAGACGCAGAATTTTCGAACGCCTCTTGAAAGGCCTGCGCCTCGTATTGGCAACTTTAAGGCGATGCCTTTGAAGCTCAAATTTAGTATACCTCTTACCACTTCATGTTCTCCTGATATATTGGCCAAAATCTGGCGAATATTTTCAGAATGCACAAAATTGCGCTTTGTAACAGGAGATCATGCCGTTGAAAGAGATGGCACAAAGTAACGTCTCCGGAGAGCAAATCAAAGAGCGAGGACTGGCGCAGATGTTTCGAGGCAGTGACTGTTTAACGAAGAGACGCAGAATTTTCGAACGCCTCTTGAAAGGCCTGCGCCTCGTAATGGCAACTTTAAGGCGATGCCTTTGAAGCCGAAATTTAGTATACCTATTTCCATTTCATGTTCTCCTGATATATTGGCCAAAATCTGGTGAATATATTCAGAACGCACAAAATTGCGCTTTGTAACAGGAGATCATACCGTTGAAAGAGATGGCACAAAGTAACGTCTCCGGAGAGCAAATCAAAGAGCGAGAAGTGGCGCAGATGTTTCGAGACAGTGACTGTTTAACGAAGAGACGCAGAATTTTCGAACGCCTCTTGAAAGGCCTGCGCCTCGTATTGGCAACTTTAAGGCGATGCCTTTGAAGCCGAAATTTAGTATACCTATTTCCATTTCATGTTCTCCTGATATATTGGCCAAAATCTGGTGAATATATTCAGAACGCACAAAATTGCGCTTTGTAACAGGAGATCATACCGTTGAAAGAGATGGCACAAAGTAACGTCTCCGGAGAGCAAATCAAAGAGCGAGGACTGGCGCAGATGTTTCGAGGCAGTGACTGTTTAACGAAGAGACGCAGAATTTTCGAACGCCTCTTGAAAGGCCTGCGCCTCTTATTAGCAACTTTAAGGCGATGCCTTTGAAGCCGAAATTTAGTATACCTCTTTCCACTTCATGTTCTAATGATATATTGGCCAATATCAGGCGAAAATTTCGAAAATGCACAAAATTGCGCTTTGTAACAGGAGAACATGGCATCGAAAGAGATGGCACAAAGTAACGTCTCCAGAGAGCAAATCAATGAGCGAGAAGTGGCGCAGATGTTTCGAGACAGTGACTGTTTAACGAAGAGACGCAGAATTTTCGAACGCCTCTTGAAAGGCCTGCGCCTCGTATTGGCAACTATAAGGCGATGCCTTTGAAGCTCAAATTTAGTATACCTCTTACCACTTCATGTTCTCCTGATATATTGGCCAAAATCTGGCGAATATTTTCAGAATGCACAAAATTGCGCTTTGTAACAGGAGATCATACCGTTGAAAGAGATGGCACAAAGTAACGTCTCCGGAGAGCAAATCAAAGAGCGAGGACTGGCGCAGTTGTTTCGAGGCAGTGACTGTTTAACGAAGAGACGCAGAATATTCGAACGCCTCTTGAAAGGCCTGCGCCTCTTATTAGCAACTTTAAGGCGATGCCTTTGAAGCCGAAATTTAGTATACCTATTTCAACTTCATGTTCTCCTGATATATTGGCCAAAATCTGGTGAATATATTCAGAACGCACAAAATTGCGCTTTGTAACAGGAGAACATGCCGTCGAAAGAGATGGCACAAAGTAACGTCTCCGGAGAGCAAATCAAAGAGCGAGAAGTGGCGCAGATGTTTCGAGACAGTGACTGGTTAACGAAGAGACGCAGAATTTTCGAACGCTTCTTGAAAGGCCTGCGCCTCTTATTAGCAACTTTAAGGCGATGCCTTTGAAGCCGAAATTTAGTATACCTCTTACCACTTCATGTTCTCCTGATATATTGGACAAAATCTGGCGAATATTTTCAGAATGCACAAAACTGCGCTTTGTAACAGGAGAACATGCCGTCGAAAGAGATGGCACAACGTAACGTCTCCGGAGAGCAAATCAAAGAACGAAGAGTGGCACAGATATTTCGAGACCGTAACTGCTTAACGAAGAGACGCAGAACTTTCGAACGCCTCTTGAAAGGCCTGCGCCTCTTATTAGCAACTTTAAGCCGATGCCTTTGAAGCCGAAATTTAGTATACCTATTTCCACTTCATGTTCTCCTGATATATTGGCCAAAATCTGGTGAATATATTCAGAACGCACAAAATTGCGCTTTGTAACAGGAGAACATGCCGTCGAAAGAGATGGCACAAAGTAACGTCTCCGGAGAGCAAATCAAAGAGCGAGAAGTGGCGCAGATGTTTCGAGACAGTGACTGGTTAACGAAGAGACGCAGAATTTTCGAACGCCTCTTGAAAGGCCTGCGCCTCTTATTAGCAACTTTAAGGCGATGCCTTTGAAGCCGAAATTTAGTATACCTCTTTCCACTTCATGTTCTCATGATATAATGGCCAAAATCAGGCGAAAATTTCGAAAATGCACAAAATTGCGCTTTGTAACAGGAGAACATGCCATCGAAAGAGATGGCACAAAGTAACGTCTCCAGAGAGCAAATCAATGAGCGAGAAGTGGCGCAGATGTTTCGAGACAGTGACTGTTTAACGAAGAGACGCAGAATTTTCGAACGCCTCTTGAAAGGCCTGCGCCTCTTATTAGCAACTTTAAGGCGATGCCTTTGAAGCCGAAATTTAGTACACCTATTTCCATTTCATGTTCTCCTGATATATTGGCCAAAATCTGGTGAATATATTCATAACGCACAAAATTGCGCTTTGTAACAGGAGAACATGCCGTCGAAAGAGATGGCACAAAGTAACGTCTCCGGAGAGCAAATCAAAGAGCGAGGACTGGCGCAGATGTTTCGAGACAGTGACTGGTTAACGAAGAGACGCAGAATTTTCGAACGCCTCTTGAAAGGCCTGCGCCTCTTATTAGCAACTTTAAGGCGATGCCTTTGAAGCCGAAATTTAGTATACCTATTTCCATTTCATGTTCTCCTGATATATTGGCCAAAATCTGGTGAATATATTCAGAACGCACAAAATTGCGCTTTGTAACAGGAGATCATACCGTTGAAAGAGATGGCACAAAGTAACGTCTCCGGAGAGCAAATCAAAGAGCGAGGACTGGCGCAGATGTTTCGAGGCAGTGACTGTTTAACGAAGAGACGCAGAATTTTCGAACGCCTCTTGAAAGGCCTGCGCCTCTTATTAGCAACTTTAAGGCGATGCCTTTGAAGCCGAAATTTAGTATACCTCTTTCCACTTCATGTTCTAATGATATATTGGCCAAAATCAGGCGAAAATTTCGAAAATGCACAAAATTGCGCTTTGTAACAGGAGAACATGCCGTCGAAAGAGATGGCACAAAGTAACGTCTCCGGAGAGCAAATCAAAGAGCGAGGACTGGCGCAGATGTTTCGAGACAGTGACTGGTTAACGAAGAGACGCAGAATTTTCGAACGCCTCTTGAAAGGCCTGCGCCTCTTATTAGCAACTTTAAGGCGATGCCTTTGAAGCCGAAATTTAGTATACCTATTTCCATTTCATGTTCTCCTGATATATTGGCCAAAATCTGGTGAATATATTCAGAACGCACAAAATTGCGCTTTGTAACAGGAGATCATACCGTTGAAAGAGATGGCACAAAGTAACGTCTCCGGAGAGCAAATCAAAGAGCGAGGACTGGCGCAGATGTTTCGAGACAGTGACTGGTTAACGAAGAGACGCAGAATTTTCGAACGCCTCTTGAAAGGCCTGCGCCTCTTATTAGCAACTTTAAGGCGATGCCTTTGAAGCCGAAATTTAGTATACCTCTTTCCACTTCATGTTCTCATGATATAATGGCCAAAATCAGGCGAAAATTTCGAAAATGCACAAAATTGCGCTTTGTAACAGGAGAACATGCCATCGAAAGAGATGGCACAAAGTAACATCTCCAGAGAGCAAGTCAATGAGCGAGAAGTGGCGCAGATGTTTCGAGACAGTGACTGTTTAACGAAGAGACGCAGAATTTTCGAACGCCTCTTGAAAGGCCTGCGCCTCGTATTGGCAACTTTAAGGCGATGCCTTTGAAGCTCAAATTTAGTATACCTCTTACCACTTCATGTTCTCCTGATATATTGGCCAAAATCTGGCGAATATTTTCAGAATGCACAAAATTGCGCTTTGTAACAGGAGATCATGCCGTTGAAAGAGATGGCACAAAGTAACGTCTCCGGAGAGCAAATCAAAGAGCGAGGACTGGCGCAGATGTTTCGAGGCAGTGACTGTTTAACGAAGAGACGCAGAATTTTCGAACGCCTCTTGAAAGGCCTGCGCCTCGTAATGGCAACTTTAAGGCGATGCCTTTGAAGCCGAAATTTAGTATACCTATTTCCATTTCATGTTCTCCTGATATATTGGCCAAAATCTGGTGAATATATTCAGAACGCACAAAATTGCGCTTTGTAACAGGAGATCATACCGTTGAAAGAGATGGCACAAAGTAACGTCTCCGGAGAGCAAATCAAAGAGCGAGAAGTGGCGCAGATGTTTCGAGACAGTGACTGTTTAACGAAGAGACGCAGAATTTTCGAACGCCTCTTGAAAGGCCTGCGCCTCGTATTGGCAACTTTAAGGCGATGCCTTTGAAGCCGAAATTTAGTATACCTATTTCCATTTCATGTTCTCCTGATATATTGGCCAAAATCTGGTGAATATATTCAGAACGCACAAAATTGCGCTTTGTAACAGGAGATCATACCGTTGAAAGAGATGGCACAAAGTAACGTCTCCGGAGAGCAAATCAAAGAGCGAGGACTGGCGCAGATGTTTCGAGGCAGTGACTGTTTAACGAAGAGACGCAGAATTTTCGAACGCCTCTTGAAAGGCCTGCGCCTCTTATTAGCAACTTTAAGGCGATGCCTTTGAAGCCGAAATTTAGTATACCTCTTTCCACTTCATGTTCTAATGATATATTGGCCAATATCAGGCGAAAATTTCGAAAATGCACAAAATTGCGCTTTGTAACAGGAGAACATGGCATCGAAAGAGATGGCACAAAGTAACGTCTCCAGAGAGCAAATCAATGAGCGAGAAGTGGCGCAGATGTTTCGAGACAGTGACTGTTTAACGAAGAGACGCAGAATTTTCGAACGCCTCTTGAAAGGCCTGCGCCTCGTATTGGCAACTATAAGGCGATGCCTTTGAAGCTCAAATTTAGTATACCTCTTACCACTTCATGTTCTCCTGATATATTGGCCAAAATCTGGCGAATATTTTCAGAATGCACAAAATTGCGCTTTGTAACAGGAGATCATACCGTTGAAAGAGATGGCACAAAGTAACGTCTCCGGAGAGCAAATCAAAGACGAGGACTGGCGCAGTTGTTTCGAGGCAGTGACTGTTTAACGAAGAGACGCAGAATATTCGAACGCCTCTTGAAAGGCCTGCGCCTCTTATTAGCAACTTTAAGGCGATGCCTTTGAAGCCGAAATTTAGTATACCTATTTCAACTTCATGTTCTCCTGATATATTGGCCAAAATCTGGTGAATATATTCAGAACGCACAAAATTGCGCTTTGTAACAGGAGAACATGCCGTCGAAAGAGATGGCACAAAGTAACGTCTCCGGAGAGCAAATCAAAGAGCGAGAAGTGGCGCAGATGTTTCGAGACAGTGACTGGTTAACGAAGAGACGCAGAATTTTCGAACGCTTCTTGAAAGGCCTGCGCCTCTTATTAGCAACTTTAAGGCGATGCCTTTGAAGCCGAAATTTAGTATACCTCTTACCACTTCATGTTCTCCTGATATATTGGACAAAATCTGGCGAATATTTTCAGAATGCACAAAACTGCGCTTTGTAACAGGAGAACATGCCGTCGAAAGAGATGGCACAACGTAACGTCTCCGGAGAGCAAATCAAAGAACGAAGAGTGGCACAGATATTTCGAGACCGTGACTGCTTAACGAAGAGACGCAGAACTTTCGAACGCCTCTTGAAAGGCCTGCGCCTCTTATTAGCAACTTTAAGGCGATGCCTTTGAAGCCGAAATTTAGTATACCTATTTCCACTTCATGTTCTCCTGATATATTGGCCAAAATCTGGTGAATATATTCAGAACGCACAAAATTGCGCTTTGTAACAGGAGAACATGCCGTCGAAAGAGATGGCACAAAGTAACGTCTCCGGAG
>NW_027488329.1:0-6528 GCF_050908995.1 Andrena cerasifolii | reverse complement strand
TTTTTCAATATCGGTTTTTCAATATCAGTTTTTCGATATCAGTTTTTCAATATTTGCTTTTCAATATCGGTTTTTCAATATCGGTCCTAATATCGGATTCAATATCGGTTTTTCAATATCGGTTTTTCAATATCAGTTTTTCAATATTTGTTTTTCAATATCGGTTTTTGAATATCGGTTCTAATATCGGATTCAGTATCGGTTTTTGAATATCGGTTCTAATATCGAATTAAATATCGGTTTTTCAATATCGGTTTTGCAATATCGGTCCTAATATCGGATTCAATATCGGTTTTTGAATATCGGTTTTTCAATATCGGTTTTTCAATATGAGTTTTTCAATATTTGTTTTTCAATATCGGTTTTTGAATATCGGTTCTAATATCGGATTCAGTATCGGTTTTTGAATATCGGTCCTAATATCGGATTCAATATCGGTTTTTGAATATCGGTTCTAATATCGGATTCAATATCGGTTTTTCAATATCGATTTTGCAATATCAGTTTTTCGATATCAGTTTTTCAATATTTGTTTTTCAATATCGGTTTTTGAATATCGGTTCTAATATCGGATTCAACATAGGTTTTTGAATATCGGTTCTAATATCGGATTCAATATCGGTTTTGCAATATCGGTTTTTCAATATCGGTTCTAATATCGGATTCAATATCGGTTTTGCAATATCAGTTTTTCGATATAGGTTTTTCAATATCGGTTTTTGAATATCGGTTCTAATATCGGATTCAATATCGGTTTTTGAATATCGGTTCTAATATCGGATTCAATATCGGTTTTTCAATATCGGTTTTGCAATATCAGTTTTTCGATATCAGTTTTTCAATATTTGTTTTTCAATATCGGTTCTAATATCGGATTCATTATCGGTTTTTTAATATCGGTTTTGCAATATCAGTTTTTCGATATAGGTTTTTCAATATCGGTTTTTCAATATCGGTTCTAATATCGGATTCAACATCGGTTTTTGAATATCGGATTCAATATCGGTTTTTCAATACTTGTTTTTCAATATCGGTTTTTCAATATCGGTTTTTCAATATCGGTTTTTCAATATCGGTTTTTCAATATTTGGTTTTCAATATCGGTTTTTGAATATCGGTTCTAATATCGAATTAAATATCGGTTTTTCAATATCGGTTTTGCAATATCAGTTTTTCGATATAGGTTTTTCAATATCGGTTTTTCAATATCGGTTCTAATATCGGATTCAATATCGGTTTTTCAATATCAGTTTTTCAATATTTGTTTTTCAATATCGGTTTTTGAATATCGGTTCTAATATCGGATTCAGTATCGGTTTTTGAATATCGGTTCTAATATCGAATTAAATATCGGTTTTTCAATATCGGTTTTGCAATATCAGTTTTTCGATATAGGTTTTTCAATATCGGTTTTTCAATATCGGTTCTAATATCGGATTCAATATCGGTTTTGCATTATCAGTTTTTCGATATAGGTTTTTCAATATCGGTTTTTCAATATCGGTTCTAATATCGGATTCAATATCGGTTTTTCAATATCGGTTTTTCAATATCAGTTTTTCAATATTTGTTTTTCAATATCGGTTTTTGAATATCGGTTCTAATATCGGATTCAGTATCGGTTTTTGAATATCGGTTCTAATATCGAATTAAATATCGGTTTTTCAATATCGGTTTTTCAATATCGGTTTTGCAATATCGGTCCTAATATCGGATTCAATATCGGTTTTTCAATATCGGTTTTTCAATATCGGTTTTTCAATATCAGTTTTTCAATATTTGTTTTTCAATATCGGTTTTTGAATATCGGTTCTAATATCGGATTCAGTATCGGTTTTTGAATATCGGTTCGAATATCGGATTCAATATCGGTTTTTGAATATCGGTTCTAATATCGGATTCAATATCGGTTTTTCAATATCGGTTTTGCAATATCAGTTTTTCGATATCAGTTTTTCGATATAGGTTTTTCAATATCGGTTTTTCAATATCGGTTCTAATATCGGATTCAATATCGGTTTTTCAATATCGGTTTTTCAATATCGGTTTTTCAATATCAGTTTTTCAATATTTGTTTTTGAATATCGGTTTTTGAATATCGGTTCTAATATCGGATTCAGTATCGGTTTTTGAATATCGGTTCTAATATCGAATTAAATATCGGTTTTTCAATATCGGTTTTGCAATATCGAATTAAATATCGGTTTTTCAATATCGGTTTTGCAATATCAGTTTTTCGATATAGGTTTTTCAATATCGGTTTTTGAATATCGGTTCTAATATCGGATTCAATATCGGTTTTTGAATATCGGTTCTAATATCGGATTCAATATCGGTTTTTCAATATCGGTTTTGCAATATCAGTTTTTCGATATCAGTTTTTCGATATAGGTTTTTCAATATCGGTTCTAATATCGGATTCAATATCGGTTTTTCAATATCGGTTTTTCAATATCGGTTTTTCAATATCGTTTTTTCAATATCAGTTTTTCAATATTTGTTTTTCAATATCGGTTTTTGAATATCGGTTCTAATATCGGATTCAGTATCGGTTTTTGAATATCGGTTCTAATATCGAATTAAATATCGGTTTTTCAATATCGGTTTTGCAATATCAGTTTTTCGATATAGGTTTTTCAATATCGGTTTTCAATATCGGTTTTTCAATATCAGTTTTCGATATCAGTTTTTCAATATTTGCTTTTCAATATCGGTTTTTCAATATCGGTCCTAATATCGGATTCAATTCGGTTTTTCAATATCGGTTTTTCAATATCAGTTTTTCAATATTTGTTTTTCAATATCGGTTTTTGAATATCGGTTCTAATATCGGATTCAGTATCGGTTTTTGAATATCGGTTCTAATATCGAATTAAATATCGGTTTTTCAATATCGGTTTTGCAATATCGGTCCTAATATCGGATTCAATATCGGTTTTTGAATATCGGTTTTTCAATATCGGTTTTTCAATATGAGTTTTTCAATATTTGTTTTTCAATATCGGTTTTTGAATATCGGTTCTAATATCGGATTCAGTATCGGTTTTTGAATATCGGTCCTAATATCGGATTCAATATCGGTTTTTGAATATCGGTTCTAATATCGGATTCAATATCGGTTTTTCAATATCGATTTTGCAATATCAGTTTTTCGATATCAGTTTTTCAATATTTGTTTTTCAATATCGGTTTTTGAATATCGGTTCTAATATCGGATTCAACATAGGTTTTTGAATATCGGTTCTAATATCGGATTCAATATCGGTTTTGCAATATCGGTTTTTCAATATCGGTTCTAATATCGGATTCAATATCGGTTTTGCAATATCAGTTTTTCGATATAGGTTTTTCAATATCGGTTTTTGAATATCGGTTCTAATATCGGATTCAATATCGGTTTTTGAATATCGGTTCTAATATCGGATTCAATATCGGTTTTTCAATATCGGTTTTGCAATATCAGTTTTTCGATATCAGTTTTTCAATATTTGTTTTTCAATATCGGTTCTAATATCGGATTCATTATCGGTTTTTTAATATCGGTTTTGCAATATCAGTTTTTCGATATAGGTTTTTCAATATCGGTTTTTCAATATCGGTTCTAATATCGGATTCAACATCGGTTTTTGAATATCGGATTCAATATCGGTTTTTCAATACTTGTTTTTCAATATCGGTTTTTCAATATCGGTTTTTCAATATCGGTTTTTCAATATCGGTTTTTCAATATTTGGTTTTCAATATCGGTTTTTGAATATCGGTTCTAATATCGAATTAAATATCGGTTTTTCAATATCGGTTTTGCAATATCAGTTTTTCGATATAGGTTTTTCAATATCGGTTTTTCAATATCGGTTCTAATATCGGATTCAATATCGGTTTTTCAATATCAGTTTTTCAATATTTGTTTTTCAATATCGGTTTTTGAATATCGGTTCTAATATCGGATTCAGTATCGGTTTTTGAATATCGGTTCTAATATCGAATTAAATATCGGTTTTTCAATATCGGTTTTGCAATATCAGTTTTTCGATATAGGTTTTTCAATATCGGTTTTTCAATATCGGTTCTAATATCGGATTCAATATCGGTTTTGCATTATCAGTTTTTCGAAATAGGTTTTTCAATATCGGTTTTTCAATATCGGTTTTTCAATATCAGTTTTTCGATATCAGTTTTTCAATATTTGCTTTTCAATATCAGTTTTTCAATATCGGTCCTAATATCGGATTCAATATCGGTTTTTCAATATCGGTTTTTCAATATCGGTTTTTCAATATCAGTTTTTCAATATTTGTTTTTCAATATCGGTTTTTGAATATCGGTTCTAATATCGGATTCAGTATCGGTTTTTGAATATCGGTTCTAATATCGAATTAAATATCGGTTTTTCAATATCGGTTTTTCAATATCGGTTTTTCAATATCGGTTTTGCAATATCGGTCCTAATATCGGATTCAATATCGGTTTTTCAATATCGGTTTTTCAATATCGGTTTTTCAATATCAGTTTTTCAATATTTGTTTTTCAATATCGGTTTTTGAATATCGGTTCTAATATCGGATTCAGTATCGGTTTTTGAATATCGGTTCTAATATCGGATTCAATATCGGTTTTTGAATATCGGTTCTAATATCGGATTCAATATCGGTTTTTCAATATCGATTTTGCAATATCAGTTTTTCGATATCAGTTTTTCAATATTTGTTTTTCAATATCGGTTTTTGAATATCGGTTCTAATATCGGATTCAACATCGGTTTTTGAATATCGGTTCTAATATCGGATTCAATATCGGTTTTGCAATATCGGTTTTTCAATATCGGTTTTTCAATATCGGTTCTAATATCGGATTCAATATCGGTTTTTCAATATCGGTTTTGCAATATCAGTTTTTCGATATAGGTTTTTCAATATCGGTTTTTGAATATCGGTTCTAATATCGGATTCAATATCGGTTTTTGAATATCGGTTCTAATATCGGATTCAATATCGGTTTTTCAATATCGGTTTTGCAATATCAGTTTTTCGATATCAGTTTTTCAATATTTGTTTTTCAATATCGGTTCTAATATCGGATTCAATATCGGTTTTTCAATATCGGTTTTGCAATATCAGTTTTTCGATATAGGTTTTTCAATATCGGTTTTTGAATATCGGTTCTAATATCGGATTCAATATCGGTTTTTGAATATCGGTTCTAATATCGGATTCAATATCGGTTTTTCAATATCGGTTTTGCAATATCAGTTTTTCGATATCAGTTTTTCAATATTTGTTTTTCAATATCGGTTTTTGAATATCGGTTCTAATATCGGATTCAACATCGGTTTTGCAATATCAGTTTTTCGATATAGGTTTTTCAATATCGGTTTTTCAATAGCGGTTTTTCAATATCGGTTTTTCAATATCGGTTCTAATATCGGATTCAATATCGGTTTTTCAATTACGGTTTTGCAATATCAGTTTTTCGATATAGGTTTTTCAATATCGATTTTTGAATATCGGTTCGAATATCGGATTCAATATCGGTTTTTGAATATCGGTTCTAATATCGGATTCAATATCGGTTTTTCAATATCGGTTTTGCAATATCAGTTTTTCGATATCAGTTTTTCGATATAGGTTTTTCAATATCGGTTTTTCAATATCGGTTCTAATATCGGATTCAATATCGGTTTTTCAATATCGGTTTTTCAATATCGGTTTTTCAATATCAGTTTTTCAATATTTGTTTTTCAATATCGGTTTTTGAATATCGGTTCTAATATCGGATTCAGTATCGGTTTTTGAATATCGGTTCTAATATCGAATTAAATATCGGTTTTTCAATATCGGTTTTGCAATATCGAATTAAATATCGGTTTTTCAATATCGGTTTTGCAATATCAGTTTTCGATATAGGTTTTTCAATATCGGTTTTTGAATATCGGTTCTAATATCGGATTCAATATCGGTTTTTGAATATCGGTTCTAATATCGGATTCAATATCGGTTTTTCAATATCGGTTTTGCAATATCAGTTTTTCGATATCAGTTTTTCAATATTTGTTTTTCAATATCGGTTTTTGAATATCGGTTCTAATATCGGATTCAACATCGGTTTTGCAATATCAGTTTTTCGATATAGGTTTTTCAATATCGGTTTTTCAATAGCGGTTTTTCAATATCGGTTTTTCAATATCGGTTCTAATATCGGATTCAATATCGGTTTTTCAATTACGGTTTTGCAATATCAGTTTTTCGATATAGGTTTTTCAATATCGATTTTTGAATATCGGTTCGAATATCGGATTCAATATCGGTTTTTGAATATCGGTTCTAATATCGGATTCAATATCGGTTTTTCAATATCGGTTCTAATATCGGATTCAATATCGGTTTTTCAATATCGGTTTTTCAATATCGTTTTTTCAATATCAGTTTTTCAATATTTGTTTTTCAATATCGGTTTTTGAATATCGGTTCTAATATCGGATTCAGTATCGGTTTTTGAATATCGGTTCTAATATCGAATTAAATATCGGTT
>NW_027488328.1:0-6583 GCF_050908995.1 Andrena cerasifolii | reverse complement strand
ATTTTAAAATTTAAAAAAAATTTATAAGAAAATTTTTAAAAAAATTTAAAAATTTAAAAAAAATTTAAAAAAAATTAAAAAACATTTTTGAAATAAAAAAATAATACTTTTAAAAAATTTTAAAAAATTTAGGAAAATTTTCAAAAATTAAAAAAATAAAAAATTAAAAAATTAAAAAATTAAAAATTAAAAAATTAAAAAATTAAAAAATTAAAAAATTAAAAAATTAAAAAATATAGAAAAAAAATTAAAAATAAATAATTTTTTTAATTTTGTTAAAAAATTGAAACAAATTAAAAAAAATTTAATTTTTTAAAAAATTTAAATAAAAATAAAGCAAAGAAATATTTTAAAAAATTTTAAAAAATTTTAAAAAATTAAAAAAAAATTTTAAAAAATTTTAAAAATTAAAAAAAATTAAAAAACATTTTTTAAATAAAAAAAATATATTTTAAAAACAAATTAAAAAATTTTAAAAATTTAAAAAAAAAAATTTAAAAATTAAAAAAAAATTGTTTAAAAAAGTAAAAAAAAAAGTTTTAAGAAAATTTTCAAAAATTAAAAAAAATTTAAAAATTTAAGAAAAATTAAAAAAAATTAAAAAACATTTTTGAAATAAAAAAATAATACTTTTAAAAAAATTTAAAAAAAATTTAGAAAAATTTTCAAAAATTAAAAATAAAATAAAAAAAAATTTTAAAAAAATTTAAAAATTAAAAAAAATTATAAAAATTAAAAAAAATTATAAGAAAATTTTAAAAAAATTTAAAAAATTAAAAAAATTAAAAAATTAAAATAAAAGAAAAAAAATTTAAAAAAATTAAAAAATTTTGTTAAAATTAAAAAAAATAATTTTAAAATTAAAAAAAAAATTTAAAAATTAAAAAAAAATTAAAAATTTAAAAAAAAATTTAAAATTAAAAAAATTTAAGAAAGTAAAAAATATAAATAATTTTAAAAAAAATAAAAAAATTAAAAATTAAAAAAAAATTAAAATAAAAATTTTAAAATTTTTTTTTTAAAAATTAAAAAAAAATTAAAAAAAAAATTAAAAAACATTTTTGAAATAAAAAATTATAATTTTAAAAAAAATAATAAAAAAATTAGAAAAATTTTCAAAAATTAAAAAAAAATAAAAAAAAATTTTTTAAAAAATTTAAAATTATAAGAAAATTATAAGAAAATTTTTAAAAAAATTTAAAAAATTAAAAAATTAAAAATTAAAATAAAAGAAAAAAATTATAAAAAATTAAAAAACATTTTTTGAAATAAAAAAATTATAATTTTAAAAAAAAATTAAAAAAAAAAAATTTTAAAAATTTTTAAAAAATTTTAAAAAATTAAAAAATTTTGTTTAAAAAATTAAAAAAAAAAGTTTTAAGAAAATTTTAAAAATTAAAAAAAATTTAAAAAAAGAAAAATAAAAATTTAAAAAAAATTTTAAAATTTAAAAAATAATACTTTTAAATAAATTTAAAAAAAATTTAGAAAAATTTTCAAAGATTAAAAAAAATAAAAAAAAATTTTAAAAATTAAAAAAAGTTTTAAAAATTAAAAAAATTAAAAAAATTAAAAAAATTAAAAAATTAAAAAATATAAATAATTTAAAAAAAAATAAAAAAATTTAAAAATTAAAAAAAATAAAAAAAAAATTTAAAAATTAAAAAAATTTAAAAAATTAAAAAATAAATATTTTTTTTTAATTTTGTTAAAAAATTGAAACAAATTGTTTAAAAAATTTAAATAAAAATAAAGCAAAGAAATTTTTTGGAAAATTTAAAAAAATTAAAAAAAATTATACGAAAATTTAAAAAAAAATTTGAAAAAATTGAAAAAATTAAAAAAATGAAAAAAATTAAAATAAAAGAAAAAAAATTTTAAAAAATTAAAAAAAAATTTTTAAATAAAAAAATTATAATTATAAAAAAAAATTTTAAAAAATTTAAAAAAAATTATAAAATTTTGTTTATAAAAATAAAAAAAAAAGTTTTAAGAAAATTTTAAAAATTAAAAAAAATTTAAAAAAAGAAAAATAAAAATTTAAAAAAAATTTTAAAAATTAAAAAACATTTTTGGAATTAAAAAGTAATACTTTTAAATAAATTAAAAAAAAATTTAGAAAAATTTTCAAAGATTAAAAAAAAATAAAAAAAATTTTAAAAATTGAAAAAAAATTTTAAAATTAAAAAAAAAAATTAAAAATTAAAAAAAAATTTAAAAATTAAAAAAATTTTAAAAATTTTAAAAATTAAATTATATAAATAATTTGAAAAAAAATTTAAAATTAAAAAAAAATAAAAAAAATTTTAAATTAAAAAAATTAAAAAAATTAAAAAATTAAAATAAAAGAAAAAAATTAAAAAACATTTTTTGAAATAAAAAAATTATAATTTTAAAAAAAAATTTAAAAAAAATTTTAAAAATTAAAAAAATTAAAAAATTAAAATAAATGAAAAAAATTATAAAAAAATTAAAAAACATTTTTTGAAATAAAAAAATTATAATTTTAAAAAAAATTTTAAAAAAATTTTAAAAAAATTTAAAAAAAATTAAAAAATTTTGTTTAAAAAATTAAAAAAAAAAAGTTTTAAGAAAATTTTAAAAATTAAAAAAAAAAATTAAAAAAATTTTAAAAAATTTAGGAAAATTTTCAAAAATTAAAAAAAATAAAAAAATTTAAAAATTAAAAAATTAAAAAATTAAAAAATATAGAAAAAAAAATTAAAAATAAATAATTTTTTTTAATTTTGTTAAAAAATTGAAACAAATTAAAAAAAAATTTAATTTTTTAAAAAATTTAAATAAAAATAAAGCAAAGAAATTTTTTAAAAAATTTTAAAAAATTTTAAAAAATTAAAAAAAAAATTTTTTAAAAATTTTAAAAATTAAAAAAAATTAAAAGACATTTTTTTAAATAAAAAAAATATATTTTAAAAACAAATTAAAAAATTTTAAAAAATTTAAAAAAAAATTTAAAAATTAAAAAATATTTGTTTAAAAAAGTAAAAAAAAAGTTTTAAGAAAATTTTCAAAAATTAAAAAAAAATTTAAAAATTTAAGAAAAATTAAAAAAAATTAAAAAACATTTTTGAAATAAAAAAATAATACTTTTAAAAAATTTTTTAAAAAATTTAGAAAAATTTTCAAAAATTAAAAAAAAAATAAAAAAAAATTTTTAAAAAATTTTAAAAATTAAAAAAAATTATAAAAATTAAAAAAATTATAAGAAAATTTTAAAAAAAATTTAAAAAATTAAAAAAATTAAAAAATTAAAATAAAAGAAAAAAATTTTAAAAAAATTAAAAAATTTTGTTTAAAAATTAAAAAAAATAATTTTAAAATTAAAAAAAAAATTTAAAAATTAAAAAAAATTAAAAATTAAAAAAAAAATTAAAATTAAAAAAATTTAAGAAAGTAAAAAATATAAATAATTTTTAAAAAAATAAAAAAAAATTAAAAATTAAAAAAAAATTAAAATAAAAATTTTAAAATTTTTTTTAAAAATTAAAAAAAAATTAAAAAAAAATTTAAAAAACATTTTTGAAAAAAAAAATTATACTTTTAAAAAAAATAATAAAAAAATTAGAAAAATTTTCAAAAATTAAAAAAAAATAAAAAAAATTTTTTAAAAAAAATTTAAAATTATAAGAAAATTATAAGAAAATTTTTAAAAAAATTTAAAAAATTAAAAAAATTAAAAAATTAAAATAAAAGAAAAAAATTATAAAAAAATTAAAAAACATTTTTTGAAATAAAAAAATTATAATTTTAAAAAAAAATTAAAAAAATTTAAAAAAAAATTATAAAATTTTGTTTAAAAAAATAAAAAAAAAGTTTTAAGAAAATTTTAAAAATTAAAAAAAAATTTTAAAAATTAAAAAAATTTTTGGAATTAAAAAGTAATACTTTTAAATAAATTAAAAAAAAATTAGAAAAATTTTCAAAGATTAAAAAAAAATAAAAAAAATTTTAAAAATTGAAAAAAAATTTTAAAATTAAAAAAAAAATTAAAAATTAAAAAAAAATTTAAAAATTAAAAAAATTTTAAAAATTTTAAAAATTAAATTATATAAATAATTTGAAAAAAAATTTAAAATTAAAAAAAAATAAAAAAAATTTTAAATTAAAAAAATTAAAAAAATTTAAAAATATAGAAAAAAATTAAAAAATAAATAATTTTTTTTTAATTTTCTTAAAAAAATTGAAACAAATTTTAAAAAAATTTTTTAATTTTTTAAAAAATTTAAATAAAAATAAAACAAAGAAATTTTTTAAAAAATTTTAAAAAATTAAAAAAAATTATAAGAAAATTTAAAAAAAATAGAAAAAATTGAAAAAATTAAAAAAATTAAAAAATTAAAATAAAAGAAAAAAATTAAAAAACATTTTTTGAAATAAAAAAATTATAATTTTAAAAAAATATTTAAAAAAAATTTTAAAAATTAAAAAAATTAAAAAATTAAAATAAATGAAAAAAATTATAAAAAAATTAAAAAACATTTTTTGAAATAAAAAAATTATAATTTTAAAAAAAAATTTAAAAAAATTTTAAAAAAATTTAAAAAAAATTAAAAAATTTTGTTTAAAAAATTAAAAAAAAAAGTTTTAAGAAAATTTTAAAAATTAAAAAAAAAAATTAAAAAAATTTTAAAAATTAAAAAAAGATTTAAAAATTTAAAAAAAAAATTTAAAAAATTTTAAAAAATTTTAAAAAAAATTTAAAATTTAAAAAAAATTTATAAGAAAATTTTTAAAAAAATTTAAAAATTTAAAAAAAAATAAAAAATTTAAAAAAAAATTTTAAATAAAAAATTATAATTTTAAAAAAAATTTTAAAAAAATTTTAAAAAAATTTTAAAAAAATTAAAAAATTTTGTTTAAAAAATTAAAAAAAAAAGTTTTAAGAAAATTTTAAAAATTAAAAAAAAAATTTTAAAAAATTTTAAAAATTAAAAAAAATTATACGAACATTTAAAAAAAAATGAAAAATTAAAAAAATTTAAAAAATTAAAATAAAAGAAAAAAAATTTAAAAACATTTTTTTAAATAAAAAAATTATAATTTAAAAACAAATTAAAAAATTTTAAAAAATTTAAAAAAAAATTAAAAAAATTTGTTTAAAAAATTAAAAAAAAAAGTTTTAAGAAAATTTTCAAACAAAAAAAATTAAAAAAAATTTCAAAAATTAAAAAAAAAAATTAAAAAAATTTCAAAAATTAAAAAAAATTTAAAAATTTAAGAAAAAAAATTTTAAAAAAATTTAAAAAAATTTTTAAAAAATTTTAAAATTAAAAAAATTATATAAGAAAATTTAAAAAAATTTAAAAATTTAAAAAAAATTAAAAAAATTAAAAAACATTTTTGAAATAAAAAAATAATACTTTTAAAAAAATTTTAAAAAAATTTAGAAAAATTTTCAAAGATTAAAAAAAAATAAAAAAAAATTTTAAAAATTAAAAAAAGTTTTAAAAATTAAAAAAATTAAAAAAATTAAAAAAATTAAAAAATTAAAAAATATAAATAATTTAAAAAAAATAAAAAAATTTAAAAATTAAAAAAAATATAAAAATTAAAAAAATTTAAAAAATCAAAAAATAAATATTTTTTTTTAATTTTGTTAAAAAATTGAAACAAATTTAAAAAAAAATTTTAATTGTTTAAAAAATTGAAATAAAAATAAAGCAAAGAAATTTTTTGGAAAATTTAAAAAAATTAAAAAAAAATTATACGAAAATTTAAAAAAAAATTGAAAAAATTGAAAAAATTAAAAAATGAAAAAAATTAAAATAAAAGAAAAAAAATTTTAAAAAATTAAAAAAAAAATTTTAAATAAAAAATTATAATTTTAAAAAAAAATTTTAAAAAATTTAAAAAAAATTATAAAATTTTGTTTAAAAAAATAAAAAAAAAGTTTTAAGAAAATTTTAAAAATTAAAAAAAATTTAAAAATTAAAAAAATTTTAAAAAATTTAGGAAAATTTTCAAAAATTAAAAAAAATAAAAAATTTAAAATTAAAAAATTAAAAAATTAAAAAATTAAAAAATATAGAAAAAAAATTAAAATAAATAATTTTTTTTAATTTTGTTAAAAAATTGAAACAAATTAAAAAAAATTTAATTTTTTAAAAATTTAAATAAAAATAAAGCAAAGAAATTTTTTAAAAAATTTTAAAAATTTAAAAAATTAAAAAAAAATTTTTTAAAAATTTTAAAAATTAAAAAAATTAAAAGACATTTTTTTAAATAAAAAAATATATTTTAAAAACAAATTAAAAATTTTAAAAAATTTAAAAAAAAAATTTAAAAATTAAAAAATATTTGTTTAAAAAAGTAAAAAAAAAGTTTTAAGAAAATTTTCAAAATTAAAAAAAAATTTAAAAATTTAAGAAAAATTAAAAAAATTAAAAAACATTTTTGAAATAAAAAATAATACTTTTAAAAAAATTTTTAAAAAATTTAGAAAAATTTTCAAAAATTAAAAAAAAAAATAAAAAAATTTTAAAAAATTTTAAAAAATTAAAAAAATTATAAAAATTAAAAAAATTATAAGAAAATTTTAAAAAAATTTAAAAAATTAAAAAAA
>NW_027488327.1:0-6614 GCF_050908995.1 Andrena cerasifolii | reverse complement strand
AAATGTAAACGTGAAAATATAAAATGTAAACGTGAAAATATAAAATGTAAACGTGAAAATATAAAATGTAAACGTGAAAATATAAAATGTAAACGTGAAAATATAAAATGTAAACGTGAAAATATAAAATGTAAACGTGAAAATATAAAATGTAAACGTGAAAATATAAAATGTAAACGTGAAAATATAAAATGTAAACGTGAAAATATAAAATGTAAACGTGAAAATATAAAATGTAAACGTGAAAATATAAAATGTAAACGTGAAAATATAAAATGTAAACGTGAAAATATAAAATGTAAACGTGAAAATATAAAATGTAAACGTGAAAATATAAAATGTAAACGTGAAAATATAAAATGTAAACGTGAAAATATAAAATGTAAACGTGAAAATATAAAATGTAAACGTGAAAATATAAAATGTAAACGTGAAAATATAAAATGTAAACGTGAAAATATAAAATGTAAACGTGAAAATATAAAATGTAAACGTGAAAATATAAAATGTAAACGTGAAAATATAAAATGTAAACGTGAAAATATAAAATGTAAACGTGAAAATATAAAATGTAAACGTGAAAATATAAAATGTAAACGTGAAAATATAAAATGTAAACGTGAAAATATAAAATGTAAACGTGAAAATATAAAATGTAAACGTGAAAATATAAAATGTAAACGTGAAAATATAAAATGTAAACGTGAAAATATAAAATGTAAACGTGAAAATATAAAATGTAAACGTGAAAATATAAAATGTAAACGTGAAAATATAAAATGTAAACGTGAAAATATAAAATGTAAACGTGAAAATATAAAATGTAAACGTGAAAATATAAAATGTAAACGTGAAAATATAAAATGTAAACGTGAAAATATAAAATGTAAACGTGAAAATATAAAATGTAAACGTGAAAATATAAAATGTAAACGTGAAAATATAAAATGTAAACGTGAAAATATAAAATGTAAACGTGAAAATATAAAATGTAAACGTGAAAATATAAAATGTAAACGTGAAAATATAAAATGTAAACGTGAAAATATAAAATGTAAACGTGAAAATATAAAATGTAAACGTGAAAATATAAAATGTAAACGTGAAAATATAAAATGTAAACGTGAAAATATAAAATGTAAACGTGAAAATATAAAATGTAAACGTGAAAATATAAAATGTAAACGTGAAAATATAAAATGTAAACGTGAAAATATAAAATGTAAACGTGAAAATATAAAATGTAAACGTGAAAATATAAAATGTAAACGTGAAAATATAAAATGTAAACGTGAAAATATAAAATGTAAACGTGAAAATATAAAATGTAAACGTGAAAATATAAAATGTAAACGTGAAAATATAAAATGTAAACGTGAAAATATAAAATGTAAACGTGAAAATATAAAATGTAAACGTGAAAATATAAAATGTAAACGTGAAAATATAAAATGTAAACGTGAAAATATAAAATGTAAACGTGAAAATATAAAATGTAAACGTGAAAATATAAAATGTAAACGTGAAAATATAAAATGTAAACGTGAAAATATAAAATGTAAACGTGAAAATATAAAATGTAAACGTGAAAATATAAAATGTAAACGTGAAAATATAAAATGTAAACGTGAAAATATAAAATGTAAACGTGAAAATATAAAATGTAAACGTGAAAATATAAAATGTAAACGTGAAAATATAAAATGTAAACGTGAAAATATAAAATGTAAACGTGAAAATATAAAATGTAAACGTGAAAATATAAAATGTAAACGTGAAAATATAAAATGTAAACGTGAAAATATAAAATGTAAACGTGAAAATATAAAATGTAAACGTGAAAATATAAAATGTAAACGTGAAAATATAAAATGTAAACGTGAAAATATAAAATGTAAACGTGAAAATATAAAATGTAAACGTGAAAATATAAAATGTAAACGTGAAAATATAAAATGTAAACGTGAAAATATAAAATGTAAACGTGAAAATATAAAATGTAAACGTGAAAATATAAAATGTAAACGTGAAAATATAAAATGTAAACGTGAAAATATAAAATGTAAACGTGAAAATATAAAATGTAAACGTGAAAATATAAAATGTAAACGTGAAAATATAAAATGTAAACGTGAAAATATAAAATGTAAACGTGAAAATATAAAATGTAAACGTGAAAATATAAAATGTAAACGTGAAAATATAAAATGTAAACGTGAAAATATAAAATGTAAACGTGAAAATATAAAATGTAAACGTGAAAATATAAAATGTAAACGTGAAAATATAAAATGTAAACGTGAAAATATAAAATGTAAACGTGAAAATATAAAATGTAAACGTGAAAATATAAAATGTAAACGTGAAAATATAAAATGTAAACGTGAAAATATAAAATGTAAACGTGAAAATATAAAATGTAAACGTGAAAATATAAAATGTAAACGTGAAAATATAAAATGTAAACGTGAAAATATAAAATGTAAACGTGAAAATATAAAATGTAAACGTGAAAATATAAAATGTAAACGTGAAAATATAAAATGTAAACGTGAAAATATAAAATGTAAACGTGAAAATATAAAATGTAAACGTGAAAATATAAAATGTAAACGTGAAAATATAAAATGTAAACGTGAAAATATAAAATGTAAACGTGAAAATATAAAATGTAAACGTGAAAATATAAAATGTAAACGTGAAAATATAAAATGTAAACGTGAAAATATAAAATGTAAACGTGAAAATATAAAATGTAAACGTGAAAATATAAAATGTAAACGTGAAAATATAAAATGTAAACGTGAAAATATAAAATGTAAACGTGAAAATATAAAATGTAAACGTGAAAATATAAAATGTAAACGTGAAAATATAAAATGTAAACGTGAAAATATAAAATGTAAACGTGAAAATATAAAATGTAAACGTGAAAATATAAAATGTAAACGTGAAAATATAAAATGTAAACGTGAAAATATAAAATGTAAACGTGAAAATATAAAATGTAAACGTGAAAATATAAAATGTAAACGTGAAAATATAAAATGTAAACGTGAAAATATAAAATGTAAACGTGAAAATATAAAATGTAAACGTGAAAATATAAAATGTAAACGTGAAAATATAAAATGTAAACGTGAAAATATAAAATGTAAACGTGAAAATATAAAATGTAAACGTGAAAATATAAAATGTAAACGTGAAAATATAAAATGTAAACGTGAAAATATAAAATGTAAACGTGAAAATATAAAATGTAAACGTGAAAATATAAAATGTAAACGTGAAAATATAAAATGTAAACGTGAAAATATAAAATGTAAACGTGAAAATATAAAATGTAAACGTGAAAATATAAAATGTAAACGTGAAAATATAAAATGTAAACGTGAAAATATAAAATGTAAACGTGAAAATATAAAATGTAAACGTGAAAATATAAAATGTAAACGTGAAAATATAAAATGTAAACGTGAAAATATAAAATGTAAACGTGAAAATATAAAATGTAAACGTGAAAATATAAAATGTAAACGTGAAAATATAAAATGTAAACGTGAAAATATAAAATGTAAACGTGAAAATATAAAATGTAAACGTGAAAATATAAAATGTAAACGTGAAAATATAAAATGTAAACGTGAAAATATAAAATGTAAACGTGAAAATATAAAATGTAAACGTGAAAATATAAAATGTAAACGTGAAAATATAAAATGTAAACGTGAAAATATAAAATGTAAACGTGAAAATATAAAATGTAAACGTGAAAATATAAAATGTAAACGTGAAAATATAAAATGTAAACGTGAAAATATAAAATGTAAACGTGAAAATATAAAATGTAAACGTGAAAATATAAAATGTAAACGTGAAAATATAAAATGTAAACGTGAAAATATAAAATGTAAACGTGAAAATATAAAATGTAAACGTGAAAATATAAAATGTAAACGTGAAAATATAAAATGTAAACGTGAAAATATAAAATGTAAACGTGAAAATATAAAATGTAAACGTGAAAATATAAAATGTAAACGTGAAAATATAAAATGTAAACGTGAAAATATAAAATGTAAACGTGAAAATATAAAATGTAAACGTGAAAATATAAAATGTAAACGTGAAAATATAAAATGTAAACGTGAAAATATAAAATGTAAACGTGAAAATATAAAATGTAAACGTGAAAATATAAAATGTAAACGTGAAAATATAAAATGTAAACGTGAAAATATAAAATGTAAACGTGAAAATATAAAATGTAAACGTGAAAATATAAAATGTAAACGTGAAAATATAAAATGTAAACGTGAAAATATAAAATGTAAACGTGAAAATATAAAATGTAAACGTGAAAATATAAAATGTAAACGTGAAAATATAAAATGTAAACGTGAAAATATAAAATGTAAACGTGAAAATATAAAATGTAAACGTGAAAATATAAAATGTAAACGTGAAAATATAAAATGTAAACGTGAAAATATAAAATGTAAACGTGAAAATATAAAATGTAAACGGAAATATAAAATGTAAACGTGAAAATATAAAATGTAAACGTGAAAATATAAAATGTAAACGTGAAAATATAAAATGTAAACGTGAAAATATAAAATGTAAACGTGAAAATATAAAATGTAAACGTGAAAATATAAAATGTAAACGTGAAAATATAAAATGTAAACGTGAAAATATAAAATGTAAACGTGAAAATATAAAATGTAAACGTGAAAATATAAAATGTAAACGTGAAAATATAAAATGTAAACGTGAAAATATAAAATGTAAACGTGAAAATATAAAATGTAAACGTGAAAATATAAAATGTAAACGTGAAAATATAAAATGTAAACGTGAAAATATAAAATGTAAACGTGAAAATATAAAATGTAAACGTGAAAATATAAAATGTAAACGTGAAAATATAAAATGTAAACGTGAAAATATAAAATGTAAACGTGAAAATATAAAATGTAAACGTGAAAATATAAAATGTAAACGTGAAAATATAAAATGTAAACGTGAAAATATAAAATGTAAACGTGAAAATATAAAATGTAAACGTGAAAATATAAAATGTAAACGTGAAAATATAAAATGTAAACGTGAAAATATAAAATGTAAACGTGAAAATATAAAATGTAAACGTGAAAATATAAAATGTAAACGTGAAAATATAAAATGTAAACGTGAAAATATAAAATGTAAACGTGAAAATATAAAATGTAAACGTGAAAATATAAAATGTAAACGTGAAAATATAAAATGTAAACGTGAAAATATAAAATGTAAACGTGAAAATATAAAATGTAAACGTGAAAATATAAAATGTAAACGTGAAAATATAAAATGTAAACGTGAAAATATAAAATGTAAACGTGAAAATATAAAATGTAAACGTGAAAATATAAAATGTAAACGTGAAAATATAAAATGTAAACGTGAAAATATAAAATGTAAACGTGAAAATATAAAATGTAAACGTGAAAATATAAAATGTAAACGTGAAAATATAAAATGTAAACGTGAAAATATAAAATGTAAACGTGAAAATATAAAATGTAAACGTGAAAATATAAAATGTAAACGTGAAAATATAAAATGTAAACGTGAAAATATAAAATGTAAACGTGAAAATATAAAATGTAAACGTGAAAATATAAAATGTAAACGTGAAAATATAAAATGTAAACGTGAAAATATAAAATGTAAACGTGAAAATATAAAATGTAAACGTGAAAATATAAAATGTAAACGTGAAAATATAAAATGTAAACGTGAAAATATAAAATGTAAACGTGAAAATATAAAATGTAAACGTGAAAATATAAAATGTAAACGTGAAAATATAAAATGTAAACGTGAAAATATAAAATGTAAACGTGAAAATATAAAATGTAAACGTGAAAATATAAAATGTAAACGTGAAAATATAAAATGTAAACGTGAAAATATAAAATGTAAACGTGAAAATATAAAATGTAAACGTGAAAATATAAAATGTAAACGTGAAAATATAAAATGTAAACGTGAAAATATAAAATGTAAACGTGAAAATATAAAATGTAAACGTGAAAATATAAAATGTAAACGTGAAAATATAAAATGTAAACGTGAAAATATAAAATGTAAACGTGAAAATATAAAATGTAAACGTGAAAATATAAAATGTAAACGTGAAAATATAAAATGTAAACGTGAAAATATAAAATGTAAACGTGAAAATATAAAATGTAAACGTGAAAATATAAAATGTAAACGTGAAAATATAAAATGTAAACGTGAAAATATAAAATGTAAACGTGAAAATATAAAATGTAAACGTGAAAATATAAAATGTAAACGTGAAAATATAAAATGTAAACGTGAAAATATAAAATGTAAACGTGAAAATATAAAATGTAAACGTGAAAATATAAAATGTAAACGTGAAAATATAAAATGTAAACGTGAAAATATAAAATGTAAACGTGAAAATATAAAATGTAAACGTGAAAATATAAAATGTAAACGTGAAAATATAAAATGTAAACGTGAAAATATAAAATGTAAACGTGAAAATATAAAATGTAAACGTGAAAATATAAAATGTAACGTGAAAATATAAA
>NW_027488325.1:0-6699 GCF_050908995.1 Andrena cerasifolii | reverse complement strand
TTTGTAACAGGAGAACATGCCGTCGAAAGAGATGGCACAAAGTAACGTCTCCGGAGAGCAAATCAAAGAGCGAGAAGTGGCGCAGTCGTTTCGAGACTGTGACTGTTTAACGAAGAGACGCAGAATTTTCGAACGCCGCTTGAATGGCCTACACCTCTTACTTGCAACTTTAAGGCGATGCCTATGAATCTCAAATTTAGTATACCTCTTTCCACTTCATGTTCTCCTGATATATTGGCCAAAATCTGGCGAAAATTTTCATATTGCACAAAATTGGGCTTTGTAACAGGAGAACATGCCGTCGAAAGAGATGGCACAAAGTAACGGCTCCGGAGAGCAAATCAAAGAGCAAGAAATGGCGCAGATGTTTCGAGGCAGTGACTGTTAACGAAGAGACGCAGAATTTTCGAACGCCTCTTGAAAGGCCTCCGCCTCTAATTTGCAACTTTAAGGCGATGCCTTTGAAGCTGAAATTTAATATACCTCTTTCCACTTCATGTTCTCCTGATATATTGGCCAAAATCTGGCGAAAATTACCAGAATGCACAAAATTGGGCTTTGTAACAGGAGAACATGCCGTCGAAAGAGATGGCACAAAGTAACGTCTCCGGAGAGCAAATCAAAGAGCGAGAAGTGGCGCAGTCGTTTCGAGACTGTGACTGTTTAACGAAGAGACGCAGAATTTTCGAACGCCGCTTGAAAGGCCTACACCTCTTACTTGCAACTTTAAGGCGATGCCTATGAATCTCAAATTTAGTATACCTCTTTCCACTTCATGTTCTCCTGATATATTGGCCAAAATCTGGCGAAAATTTTCATATTGCACAAAATTGGGCTTTGTAACAGGAGAACATGCCGTCGAAAGAGATGGCACAAAGTAACGTCTCCGGAGAGCAAATCAAAGAGCGAGAAGTGGGGCAGACGTTTCTAGACTGTGACTGTTTAACGAAGAGACGCAGAATTTTCGAACGCCTCTTGAAAGGCCTGTGCCTCTTATTGGCAACTTTAAGGCGATGCCTTTGAAGCTGAAATTTAGTATACCTCTTTCCACTTCATGTTCCCCTGATATATTGGCCAAAATCTGGCGAAAATTATCAGAATGCACAAAATTGGGCTTTGTAACAGGAGAACATTCTGTCGAAAGAGATGGCACAAAGTAACGTCTCCGGAGAGCAAATCAAAGAGCGAGAAGTGGCGCAGTCGTTTCGAGACTGTGACTGTTTAACAAAGAGACGCAGAATTTTCGAACGCCGCTTGAAAGGCCTGCACCTCTTACTTGCAACTTTAAGGCGATGCCTATGAATCTCAAATTTAGTATACCTCTTTCCACTTCATGTTCTCCTGATATATTGGCCAAAATTTGTGCAAAAATTTTCATATTGCACAAAATTGGGCTTTGTAACAGGAGAACATGCCGTCGAAAGAGATGGCACAAAGTAACGGCTCCGGAGAGCAAATCAAAGAGCAAGAAATGGCGCAGATGTTTCGAGGCAGTGATTGTTTAACGAAGAGATGCAGAATTTTCGTACGCCTCTTGAAAGGTCTCCGCCTCTAATTTGCAACTTTAAGGCGATGCCTTTGAAGCTGAAATTTAATATACCTCTTTCCACTTCATGTTCTCCTGATATATTGGCCAAAATCTGGCGAAAATTACCAGAATGCACAAAATTGGGCTTTGTAACAGGAGAACATGCCGTCGAAAGAGATGGCACAAAGTAACGTCTCCGGAGAGCAAATCAAAGAGCGAGAAGTGGCGCAGTCGTTTCGAGACTGTGACTGTTTAACGAAGAGACGCAGAATTTTCGAACGCCGCTTGAATGGCCTACACCTCTTACTTGCAACTTTAAGGCGATGCCTATGAATCTCAAATTTAGTATACCTCTTTCCACTTCATGTTCTCCTGATATATTGGCCAAAATCTGGCGAAAATTTTCATATTGCACAAAATTGGGCTTTGTAACAGGAGAACATGCCGTCGAAAGAGATGGCACAAAGTAACGGCTCCGGAGAGCAAATCAAAGAGCAAGAAATGGCGCAGATGTTTCGAGGCAGTGACTGTTTAACGAAGAGACGCAGAATTTTCGAACGCCTCTTGAAAGGCCTCCGCCTCTAATTTGCAACTTTAAGGCGATGCCTTTGAAGCTGAAATTTAATATACCTCTTTCCACTTCATGTTCTCCTGATATATTGGCCAAAATCTGGCGAAAATTACCAGAATGCACAAAATTGGGCTTTGTAACAGGAGAACATGCCGTCGAAAGAGATGGCACAAAGTAACGTCTCCGGAGAGCAAATCAAAGAGCGAGAAGTGGCGCAGTCGTTTCGAGACTGTGACTGTTTAACGAAGAGACGCAGAATTTTCGAACGCCGCTTGAAAGGCCTACACCTCTTACTTGCAACTTTAAGGCGATGCCTATGAATCTCAAATTTAGTATACCTCTTTCCACTTCATGTTCTCCTGATATATTGGCCAAAATCTGGCGAAAATTTTCATATTGCACAAAATTGGGCTTTGTAACAGGAGAACATGCCGTCGAAAGAGATGGCACAAAGTAACGTCTCCGGAGAGCAAATCAAAGAGCGAGAAGTGGGGCAGACGTTTCTAGACTGTGACTGTTTAACGAAGAGACGCAGAATTTTCGAACGCCTCTTGAAAGGCCTGTGCCTCTTATTGGCAACTTTAAGGCGATGCCTTTGAAGCTGAAATTTAGTATACCTCTTTCCACTTCATGTTCCCCTGATATATTGGCCAAAATCTGGCGAAAATTATCAGAATGCACAAAATTGGGCTTTGTAACAGGAGAACATTCTGTCGAAAGAGATGGCACAAAGTAACGTCTCCGGAGAGCAAATCAAAGAGCGAGAAGTGGCGCAGTCGTTTCGAGACTGTGACTGTTTAACAAAGAGACGCAGAATTTTCGAACGCCGCTTGAAAGGCCTGCACCTCTTACTTGCAACTTTAAGGCGATGCCTATGAATCTCAAATTTAGTATACCTCTTTCCACTTCATGTTCTCCTGATATATTGGCCAAAATTTGTGCAAAAATTTTCATATTGCACAAAATTGGGCTTTGTAACAGGAGAACATGCCGTCGAAAGAGATGGCACAAAGTAACGGCTCCGGAGAGCAAATCAAAGAGCAAGAAATGGCGCAGATGTTTCGAGGCAGTGATTGTTTAACGAAGAGATGCAGAATTTTCGTACGCCTCTTGAAAGGTCTCCGCCTCTAATTTGCAACTTTAAGGCGATGCCTTTGAAGCTGAAATTTAATATACCTCTTTCCACTTCATGTTCTCCTGATATATTGGCCAAAATCTGGCGAAAATTACCAGAATGCACAAAATTGGGCTTTGTAACAGGAGAACATGCCGTCGAAAGAGATGGCACAAAGTAACGTCTCCGGAGAGCAAATCAAAGAGCGAGAAGTGGGGCAGACGTTTCCAGACTGTGACTGTTTAACGAAGAGACGCAGAATTTTCGAACGCCTATTGAAAGGCCTCCGTCTCTAATTTGCAACTTTAAGGATATGCCTTTGAGGCTGAAATTTAGTATACCTCTTTCCACTTCATGTTCTCCTGATATATTGGCCAAAATCTGGCGAAAATTACCAGAATGCACAAAATTGGGCTTTGTAACAGGAGAACATGCCGTCGAAAGAGATGGCACAAAGTAACGTCTCCGGAGAGCAAATCAAAGAGCGAGAAGTGGGGCAGACGTTTCCAGACTGTGACTGTTCAACGAAGAGACGCAGAATTTTCGAACGCCTCTTGAAAGGCCTGTGCCTCTTATTGGCAACTTTAAGGCGATGCCTTTGAAGCTGAAATTTAGTATACCTCTTTCCACTTCATGTTCTCCTGATATATTGGCCAAAATCTGGCGAAAATTATCAGAATGCACAAAATTGGGCTTTGTAACAGGAGAACATGCTGTCGAAAGAGATGGCACAAAGTAACGTCTCCGGAGAGCAAATCAAACAGCGAGAAGTGGCGCAGACGTTTCCAGACTGTGACTGTTTAACGAAGAGACGCAGAATTTTCGAACGCCTCTTGAAAGTCCTCCGCCTCTAATTTGCAACTTTAAGGATATGCCTTTGAAGCTGAACTTTAGTATACCTCTTTCCACTTCATGTTCCCCTGATATATTGGCCAAAATCTGGCGAAAATTATCAGAATGCACAAAATTGGGCTTTGTAACAGGAGAACATTCTGTCGAAAGAGATGGCACAAAGTAACGTCTCCGGAGAGCAAATCAAAGAGCGAGAAGTGGCGCAGTCGTTTCGAGACTGTGACTGTTTAACGAAGAGACGCAGAATTTTCGAACGCCGCTTGAAAGGCCTGCACCTCTTACTTGCAACTTTAAGGCGATGCCTATGAATCTCAAATTTAGTATACCTCTTTTCACTTCATGTTCTCCTGATATATTGGCCAAAATTTGTGCAAAAATTTTCATATTGCACAAAATTGGGCTTTGTAACAGGAGAACATGCCGTCGAAAGAGATGGCACAAAGTAACGTCTCCGGAGAGCAAATCAAAGAGCAAGAAATGGCGCAGATGTTTCGAGGCAGTGACTGTTTAACGAAGAGACGCAGAATTTTCGAACGCCTCTTGAAAGGCCTCCGCCTCTAATTTGCAACTTTAAGGCGATGCCTTTGAAGCTGAAATTTAGTATACCTCTTTCCACTTCATGTTCTCCTGATATATTGGCCAAAATCTGTCGAAAATTACCAGAATGCACAAAATTGGGCTTTGTAACAGGAGAACATGCCGTCGAAAGAGATGGCACAAAGTAACGTCTCCGGAGAGCAAATCAAAGAGCGAGAAGTGGCGCAGACGTTTCCAGACTGTGACTGTTTAACGAAGAGACGCAGAATTTTCGGACGCCTCTTGAAAGGCCTCCGCCTCTAATTTGCAACTTTAAGTATATGCCTTTGAGGCTGAAATTTAGTATACCTCTTTCCACTTCATGTTCTCCTGATATATTGGCCAAAATCTGGCGAAAATTACCAGAATGCACAAAATTGGGCTTTGTAACAGGAGAACATGCCGTCGATAGAGATGGCACAAAGTAACGTCTCCGGAGAGCAAATCAAAGAGCGAGAAGTGGGGCAGACGTTTCCAGACTGTGACTGTTTAACGAAGAGACGCAAAATTTTCGAACGCCTCTTGAAAGACCTCCGTCTCTAATTTGCAACTTTAAGGATATGCCTTTGAGGCTGAAATTTAGTATACCTCTTTCCACTTCATGTTCTCCTGATATAATGGCCAAAATCTGGCGAAAATTACCAGAATGCACAAAATTGGGCTTTGTAACAGGAGAACATGCCGTCGAAAGAGATGGCACAAAGTAACGTCTCCGGAGAGCAAATCAAAGAGCGAGAAGTGGCGCAGACGTTTCCAGACTGTGACTGTTTAACGAAGAGACGCAGAATTTTCGGACGCCTCTTGAAAGGCCTCCGTCTCTAATTTGCAACTTTTAGGATATGCCTTTGAGGCTGAAATTTAGTATACCTCTTTCCACTTCATGTTCTCCTGATATATTGGCCAAAATCTGGCGAAAATTACCAGAATGCACAAAATTGGGCTTTGTAACAGGAGAACATGCCGTCGAAAGAGATGGCACAAAGTAACGTCTCCGGAGAGCAAATCAAAGAGCGAGAAGTGGGGCAGACGTTTCGAGGCAGTGACTGTTTAACGAAGAGACGCAGAATTTTCGAACGCCTCTTGAAAGGCCTGTGCCTCTTATTGGCAACTTTAAGGCGATGCCTTTGAAGCTGAAATTTAGTATACCTCTTTCCACTTCATGTTCTCCTGATATATTGGCCAAAATCTGGCGAAAATTACCAGAATGCACAAAATTGGGCTTTGTAACAGGAGAACATGCCGTCGATAGAGATGGCACAAAGTAACGTCTCCGGAGAGCAAATCAAAGAGCGAGAAGTGGGGCAGACGTTTCCAGACTGTGACTGTTTAACGAAGAGACGCAAAATTTTCGAACGCCTCTTGAAAGACCTCCGTCTCTAATTTGCAACTTTAAGGATATGCCTCTGAGGCTGAAATTTAGTATACCTATTTCCACTTCATGTTCTCCTGATATATTGGCCAAAATCTGGCGAAAATTACCAGAATGCACAAAATTGGGCTTTGTAACAGGAGAACATGCTGTCGAAAGAGATGGCACAAAGTAACGTCTCCGGAGAGCAAATCAAACAGCGAGAAGTGGCGCAGACGTTTCCAGACTGTGACTGTTTAACGAAGAGACGCAGAATTTTCGGACGCCTCTTGAAAGGCCTCCGCCTCTAATTTGCAACTTTAAGTATATGCCTTTGAGGCTGAAATTTAGTATACCTCTTTCCACTTCATGTTCTCCTGATATATTGGCCAAAATCTGGCGAAAATTACCAGAATGCACAAAATTGGGCTTTGTAACAGGAGAACATGCCGTCGAAAGAGATGGCACAAAGTAACGTCTCCGGAGAGCAAATCAAAGAGCGAGAAGTGGGGCAGACGTTTCGAGGCAGTGACTGTTTAACGAAGAGACGCAGAATTTTCGAACGCCTCTTGAAAGGCCTGTGCCTCTTATTGGCAACTTTAAGGCGATGCCTTTGAAGCTGAAATTTAGTATACCTCTTTCCACTTCATGTTCTCCTGATATATTGGCCAAAATCTGGCGAAAATTACCAGAATGCACAAAATTGGGCT
>NW_027488324.1:0-6712 GCF_050908995.1 Andrena cerasifolii | reverse complement strand
TCTGTGGATTCTGAAAATTTTCGCCAGATTTTGGCCAATATATCAGGAGAAAATGAAGTGGAAAGAGGTATACTAAATTTCAGCTTCAAAGGCATCGCCTTAAAGTTGCAAATAAGAGGCGCAGGCCTTTCAAGAGGCGTTCGAAAATTCTGCGTCTCTTCGTTAATCAGTCACTGTCTCGAAACATCTGCGCCATATCTCGCTCTTTGATTTGCTCTCCGGAGACGTTACTTTGTGCCATCCCTTTCGACGGCATGTTCTCCTGTTACGAAGCCCAATTTTGTGCATTCTGAAAATTTTCGCTAGATTTTGGCCAATATATCAGGAGAACATGAAGTCGAAAGAGGTATACTAAATTTCAGCTTCAAATGCATCGCCTTAAAGTTGCAAATATGAGGCGCAGGCCTTTCAAGAGGCGTTCGAAAATTCTGCGTCTCTTCGTTAATCAGTCACTGTCTCGAAACATCTGCGCCATATCTCGCTCTTTGATTTGCTCTCCGGAGACGTTACTTTGTGCCATCCCTTTCGACGGCATGTTCTCCTGTTACGAAGCCCAATTTTGTGCATTCTGAAAATTTTCGCTAGATTTTGGCCAATATATCAGGAGAACATGAAGTCGAAAGAGGTATACTAAATTTCAGCTTCAAAGGCATCGCCTTAAAGTTGCAAATAAGAGGGGCAGGCCTTTCATGAGACGTTCGAAAATTCTGCGTGTCTTCGTTAAACAGTCACTGTCTCGAAACATCTGCGCCACTTCTCGCTCTTTGAGTTGCTCTCCGGACACGTTACTTTGTTCCATCTCTTTCGACGGCATGTTCTCCTGTTACAAAGCCCAATTCTGTGCATTCTGAAAATTTTCGCCAGATTTTGGCCAATATATCAGGAGAAAATGAAGTGGAAAGAGGTATACTAAATTTCAGCTTCAAAGGCATCGCCTTAAAGTTGCAAATAAGAGGCGCAGGCCTTTCAAGTGGCGTTCGAAAATTCTGCGTCTCTTCGTTAATCAGTCACTGTCTCGAAACATCTGCGCCACATCTCGCTCTTTGATTTGCTCTCCGGAGACGTTACTTTGTGCCATCTCTTTCGACTGCATGTTCTCCTATTACAAAGCCCAATTTTGTGCATTCTGAAAATTTTCGCCTGATTTTGGCCAATATATCAGGAGAACATGAAGTCGAAAGAGGTATACTAAATTTCAGCTTCAAATGCATCGCCTTAAAGTTGCAAATATGAGGCGCAGGCCTTTCAAGAGGCGTTCGAAAATTCTGCGTCCCGTTGTTAAACAATCACTGTCTCGAAACACCTGCGCCACTTCTCGCTCTTTGATTTGCTCTCCGGAGACGTTACTTTGTGCCATCTCTTTCGACGGCATGTTCTCCTGTTACAAATCCCAATTTTGTGCATTCTGAAAATTTTCGCCAGATTTTGGCCAATATATCAGGAGAAAATGAAGTGGAAAGAGGTATACTAAATTTCAGCTTCAAAGGCATCGCCTTAAAGTTGCAAATAAGAGGGGCAGGCCTTTCAAGAGACGTTCGAAAATTCTGCGTGTCTTCGTTAAACAGTCACTGTCTCGAAACATCTGCGCCACTTCTCGCTCTTTGAGTTGCTCTCCGGACACGTTACTTTGTTCCATCTCTTTCGACGGCATGTTCTCCTGTTACAAAGCCCAATTCTGTGCATTCTGAAAATTTTCGCCAGATTTTGGCCAATATATCAGGAGAAAATGAAGTGGAAAGAGGTATACTAAATTTCAGCTTCAAAGGCATCGCCTTAAAGTTGCAAATAAGAGGCGCAGGCCTTTCAAGTGGCGTTCGAAAATTCTGCGTCTCTTCGTTAATCAGTCACTGTCTCGAAACATCTGCGCCACATCTCGCTCTTTGATTTGCTCTCCGGAGACGTTACTTTGTGCCATCTCTTTCGACTGCATGTTCTCCTATTACAAAGCCCAATTTTGTGCATTCTGAAAATTTTCGCCTGATTTTGGCCAATATATCAGGAGAACATGAAGTCGAAAGAGGTATACTAAATTTCAGCTTCAAATGCATCGCCTTAAAGTTGCAAATATGAGGCGCAGGCCTTTCAAGAGGCGTTCGAAAATTCTGCGTCCCGTTGTTAAACAATCACTGTCTCGAAACACCTGCGCCACTTCTCGCTCTTTGATTTGCTCTCCGGAGACGTTACTTTGTGCCATCTCTTTCGACGGCATGTTCTCCTGTTACAAATCCCAATTTTGTGCATTCTGAAAATTTTCGCCAGATTTTGGCCAATATATCAGGAGAAAATGAAGTGGAAAGAGGTATACTAAATTTCAGCTTCAAAGGCATCGCCTTAAAGTTGCAAATAAGAGGGGCAGGCCTTTCAAGAGACGTTCGAAAATTCTGCGTGTCTTCGTTAAACAGTCACTGTCTCGAAACATCTGCGCCACTTCTCGCTCTTTGAGTTGCTCTCCGGACACGTTACTTTGTTCCATCTCTTTCGACGGCATGTTCTCCTGTTACAAAGCCCAATTCTGTGCATTCTGAAAATTTTCGCCAGATTTTGGCCAATATATCAGGAGAAAATGAAGTGGAAAGAGGTATACTAAATTTCAGCTTCAAAGGCATCGCCTTAAAGTTGCAAATAAGAGGCGCAGGCCTTTCAAGTGGCGTTCGAAAATTCTGCGTCTCTTCGTTAATCAGTCACTGTCTCGAAACATCTGCGCCACATCTCGCTCTTTGATTTGCTCTCCGGAGACGTTACTTTGTGCCATCTCTTTCGACTGCATGTTCTCCTATTACAAAGCCCAATTTTGTGCATTCTGAAAATTTTCGCCTGATTTTGGCCAATATATCAGGAGAACATGAAGTCGAAAGAGGTATACTAAATTTCAGCTTCAAATGCATCGCCTTAAAGTTGCAAATATGAGGCGCAGGCCTTTCAAGAGGCGTTCGAAAATTCTGCGTCCCGTTGTTAAACAATCACTGTCTCGAAACACCTGCGCCACTTTTCGCTCTTTGATTTGCTCTCCGGAGACGTTACTTTGTGCCATCTCTTTCGACGGCATGTTCTCCTGTTACAAATCCCAATTTTGTGCATTCTGAAAATTTTCGCCAGATTTTGGCCAATATATCAGGAGAACATGAAGTCGAAAGAGGTATACTAAATTTCAGCTTCAAATGCATCGCCTTAAAGTTGCAAATATGAGGCGCAGGCCTTTCAAGAGGCTTTCGAAAATTCTGCGTCTCGTTATTAAACAATCACTGTCTCGAAACACCTGCGCCACTTCTCGCTCTTTGATTTGCTCTCCGGAGACGTTACCTTGTGCCATCCCTTTCGACGGCATGTCTCCTGGTTCAAAGCCAATTCTGTGGATTCTGAAAATTTTCGCCAGATTTTGGCCAATATATCAGGAGAAAATGAAGTGGAAAGAGGTATACTAAATTTCAGCTTCAAAGGCATCGCCTTAAAGTTGCAAATAAGAGGCGCAGGCCTTTCAAGAGGCGTTCGAAAATTCTGCGTCTCTTCGTTAATCAGTCACTGTCTCGAAACATCTGCGCCATATCTCGCTCTTTGATTTGCTCTCCGGAGACGTTACTTTGTGCCATCCCTTTCGACGGCATGTTCTCCTGTTACGAAGCCCAATTTTGTGCATTCTGAAAATTTTCGCTAGATTTTGGCCAATATATCAGGAGAACATGAAGTCGAAAGAGGTATACTAAATTTCAGCTTCAAATGCATCGCCTTAAAGTTGCAAATATGAGGCGCAGGCCTTTCAAGAGGCGTTCGAAAATTCTGCGTCTCTTCGTTAATCAGTCACTGTCTCGAAACATCTGCGCCATATCTCGCTCTTTGATTTGCTCTCCGGAGACGTTACTTTGTGCCATCCCTTTCGACGGCATGTTCTCCTGTTACGAAGCCCAATTTTGTGCATTCTGAAAATTTTCGCTAGATTTTGGCCAATATATCAGGAGAACATGAAGTCGAAAGAGGTATACTAAATTTCAGCTTCAAAGGCATCGCCTTAAAGTTGCAAATAAGAGGGCAGGCCTTTCATGAGACGTTCGAAAATTCTGCGTGTCTTCGTTAAACAGTCACTGTCTCGAAACATCTGCGCCACTTCTCGCTCTTTGAGTTGCTCTCCGGACACGTTACTTTGTTCCATCTCTTTCGACGGCATGTTCTCCTGTTACAAAGCCCAATTCTGTGCATTCTGAAAATTTTCGCCAGATTTTGGCCAATATATCAGGAGAAAATGAAGTGGAAAGAGGTATACTAAATTTCAGCTTCAAAGGCATCGCCTTAAAGTTGCAAATAAGAGGCGCAGGCCTTTCAAGTGGCGTTCGAAAATTCTGCGTCTCTTCGTTAATCAGTCACTGTCTCGAAACATCTGCGCCACATCTCGCTCTTTGATTTGCTCTCCGGAGACGTTACTTTGTGCCATCTCTTTCGACTGCATGTTCTCCTATTACAAAGCCCAATTTTGTGCATTCTGAAAATTTTCGCCTGATTTTGGCCAATATATCAGGAGAACATGAAGTCGAAAGAGGTATACTAAATTTCAGCTTCAAATGCATCGCCTTAAAGTTGCAAATATGAGGCGCAGGCCTTTCAAGAGGCGTTCGAAAATTCTGCGTCCCGTTGTTAAACAATCACTGTCTCGAAACACCTGCGCCACTTCTCGCTCTTTGATTTGCTCTCCGGAGACGTTACTTTGTGCCATCTCTTTCGACGGCATGTTCTCCTGTTACAAATCCCAATTTTGTGCATTCTGAAAATTTTCGCCAGATTTTGGCCAATATATCAGGAGAAAATGAAGTGGAAAGAGGTATACTAAATTTCAGCTTCAAAGGCATCGCCTTAAAGTTGCAAATAAGAGGGGCAGGCCTTTCAAGAGACGTTCGAAAATTCTGCGTGTCTTCGTTAAACAGTCACTGTCTCGAAACATCTGCGCCACTTCTCGCTCTTTGAGTTGCTCTCCGGACACGTTACTTTGTTCCATCTCTTTCGACGGCATGTTCTCCTGTTACAAAGCCCAATTCTGTGCATTCTGAAAATTTTCGCCAGATTTTGGCCAATATATCAGGAGAAAATGAAGTGGAAAGAGGTATACTAAATTTCAGCTTCAAAGGCATCGCCTTAAAGTTGCAAATAAGAGGCGCAGGCCTTTCAAGTGGCGTTCGAAAATTCTGCGTCTCTTCGTTAATCAGTCACTGTCTCGAAACATCTGCGCCACATCTCGCTCTTTGATTTGCTCTCCGGAGACGTTACTTTGTGCCATCTCTTTCGACTGCATGTTCTCCTATTACAAAGCCCAATTTTGTGCATTCTGAAAATTTTCGCCTGATTTTGGCCAATATATCAGGAGAACATGAAGTCGAAAGAGGTATACTAAATTTCAGCTTCAAATGCATCGCCTTAAAGTTGCAAATATGAGGCGCAGGCCTTTCAAGAGGCGTTCGAAAATTCTGCGTCCCGTTGTTAAACAATCACTGTCTCGAAACACCTGCGCCACTTCTCGCTCTTTGATTTGCTCTCCGGAGACGTTACTTTGTGCCATCTCTTTCGACGGCATGTTCTCCTGTTACAAATCCCAATTTTGTGCATTCTGAAAATTTTCGCCAGATTTTGGCCAATATATCAGGAGAAAATGAAGTGGAAAGAGGTATACTAAATTTCAGCTTCAAAGGCATCGCCTTAAAGTTGCAAATAAGAGGGGCAGGCCTTTCAAGAGACGTTCGAAAATTCTGCGTGTCTTCGTTAAACAGTCACTGTCTCGAAACATCTGCGCCACTTCTCGCTCTTTGAGTTGCTCTCCGGACACGTTACTTTGTTCCATCTCTTTCGACGGCATGTTCTCCTGTTACAAAGCCCAATTCTGTGCATTCTGAAAATTTTCGCCAGATTTTGGCCAATATATCAGGAGAAAATGAAGTGGAAAGAGGTATACTAAATTTCAGCTTCAAAGGCATCGCCTTAAAGTTGCAAATAAGAGGCGCAGGCCTTTCAAGTGGCGTTCGAAAATTCTGCGTCTCTTCGTTAATCAGTCACTGTCTCGAAACATCTGCGCCACATCTCGCTCTTTGATTTGCTCTCCGGAGACGTTACTTTGTGCCATCTCTTTCGACTGCATGTTCTCCTATTACAAAGCCCAATTTTGTGCATTCTGAAAATTTTCGCCTGATTTTGGCCAATATATCAGGAGAACATGAAGTCGAAAGAGGTATACTAAATTTCAGCTTCAAATGCATCGCCTTAAAGTTGCAAATATGAGGCGCAGGCCTTTCAAGAGGCGTTCGAAAATTCTGCGTCCCGTTGTTAAACAATCACTGTCTCGAAACACCTGCGCCACTTTTCGCTCTTTGATTTGCTCTCCGGAGACGTTACTTTGTGCCATCTCTTCGACGGCATGTTCTCCTGTTACAAATCCCAATTTTGTGCATTCTGAAAATTTTCGCCAGATTTTGGCCAATATATCAGGAGAACATGAAGTCGAAAGAGGTATACTAAATTTCAGCTTCAAATGCATCGCCTTAAAGTTGCAAATATGAGGCGCAGGCCTTTCAAGAGGCTTTCGAAAATTCTGCGTCTCGTTATTAAACAATCACTGTCTCGAAACACCTGCGCCACTTCTCGCTCTTTGATTTGCTCTCCGGAGACGTTACCTTGTGCCATCCCTTTCGACGGCATGTTTCTCCTGTTACAAAGCCCAATTCTGTGGATTCTGAAAATT